>NW_017306675.1:1300186-1300500 GCF_000935625.1 Nanorana parkeri
TGCTTGTCTCACCAGGGCTGCGTGCTTGTCTCGCCAGGGCTACGTGCTGGTCTCGCCAGGGCTGTGGGGGCGGCAGGGTCAGAACATGGCTGTGTGGAGGGTGCGTGCGGCTGGGTCTCACCGTGGCTGTGCAGGCAGTGGGAAGGAGGAGGAGCTGTGTAGTATAAGTGCATCTTTTTTTACTGCAATGTAGAATGGCATAGGTTAGGGAGGATTACACATCCCAGCAATATGTTAAACAGCAAAAGCATTACTGTATAAAGGACTGCCGGTATTTGTAGTCCTCTATAGAGGGTGCCAATCTGCATTGCTGC
>NW_017306676.1:0-19430 GCF_000935625.1 Nanorana parkeri
CGCGTGTGCGTGTTGAGCTTCGTAAATCAGCCCCATTGTATCCTCAGTTGGCCACCATAATATTAAAGGAGAACTATGAGGTGAGTGAAAATCACTCATCCTCATATTTCGAGCCGACGTGTTACAATGAAACTGTCACACATCATCTCAATAGATTGGGAAGTGAGCGAACACATACCGTCGCTCGCTCACTTCAAGATCATCTCCCTGCAGAGAGCCGTGACTCCCCCTGAAGGGATTCCCCCCCTCCCCCCTCAAATCCTCCAGCGCTAACTGGAGGAACAGACGGGGAAGGGGGTGGGTACAGCTAGCTCTGCCTCTAGATAGGCAGAGCCAGCTGTCACTCACGCAGCTGGGTGGATCTCAACAGTAATGTCGGGATCCGTGCCGGCTACGGCGGTCTCAGTACACCGCAAGCTGTAGCTCACGATATACTGAGCTTTGGGTCATGGGAGGACGCTAGTATATGTCCTCCTGTGACCCTTAAGAGAACTATAGGAAAAAACACTTACCCCATAGTTCTCTTTTAACGATCACAAAGACATAGGCATTATATAAAATCAACAGTGACTGCCAGAGACAAAACTATACGTTTTACATTCTTCAAAGTATTACATAGAGATATTGTATTATCCTTATTCCACGTACCATTAGCTATTTTAATTTATTCAGTGTCCCTATAACCTTGACTTCCATAATCCGTTTAAAAGTTTATGATGGCAATAAAAAGGAAGCTTGATTTGCAGTTTCCTTATATCCTACTTCAGGAAAGCTGAAGTAAATATGTAGTCTGCTATTGCTAACATCCTATAAGTGCTATTTGTCTGCATGATGTGCTGATCAAATAGCATCAATGCTTTCTGAGTTACTAATCTGAAACAAGCGGGTTTGAACAGTAGCAGTTTTTTGTAGATTTAAGTCTCTGTTAAAGCTCAACTCTGGGCACAAAAAATCTTAGTGGAGTTTAGTAAGTTGTAGAGTGGATTGCTGTAAAGCTGCCTGCCCACTTCCATGCCCACTGTGGCTCTAGTGCTGCAGATCTCATAGAGTTCACTACTGCGGTTGCATCTTCACCCCTCTCCTCCTCCTAGCTAATCACAAAGCAAACTGCCCAAGGGTCTGTTTTGCGATTAGCAGTGGCGGAACCGTCCCAGCACCGGATCGGTACCCAGCGGCCAGCGGGCCCCCCATCTCTGCGCCGAGAGTGTCGGATCATCCGTTCATCCTACACTCCCGACGCAGAGATGGGGGGCCCGCCGGCCGCCGGATACTGATGGTTGCCATGGCGATAGAATGCTGAGCCGGATCGGGAGTCGCGCTGTGTAATCTGACACAGCGAGGCTCCCGATCCGGGTCAGCATTCTATCGCCATGGCAACCCTCCGTCAATCACAGGGGGGACAATGTGCCATAATATGCCATCGTCATATTATGGCACAGCATTGGGATATAAAAAAACTTAAATGCACCAAAGAATTTATTTTTAATTCTGCCGGCTTTGGCATTCATAAAGAACTGATCTGGGCAGCTGTAAAGTCCAATCACTTCTATATGTTACAAATGGAGTGACACCCCCCTCCTGTGGTCCATGCTCACCTGTGTCCCCTGGGAGCCTTGGATGTCAATTGGCACTGTCAGAATGGTGAGAAGAGAGGAGTCAAGAAGCATTTGTTTCTCAATATTCCCTAGCAGCCATCAACCAGTTCTGAGCACTTCCGGGTTCAGAGCTATCAGATCCCGGTCAATGCGGCCAGGAAAACAGCTGATTGAGTACATTCTGTACTCAATCCAGATGGGGTGAGTGCAGAGGAAGCATTAGGAATCATAGTTTGTCGCTGTTTCGCAGCTGGACACAATTTTCAATCTTGACATAGTTTGTATCTATTTATCAGTTTCTATTCACCGCAACTACCTTGTCTTTATTTTATGGGTGCACTGCTTTCGGAAAATAAAAAATGTTTTGGGGTTTTAATGCTTTCTCTTCCCTGCAACAGACTGATGACATCATTTTCCCAAGGTGCTCTGAGGTCTAGCTACAGTTCCTTAGCTCCATTGAAAGGACTACTTTAATTGTAAAACTTACCATTTTTAAATTAAACTACTGCTGTGTACTGCCAGGAATTTATTTATGCAGTCTTGTCCACTTTATGGCCTTGGCTGCCGCTACCTCAACTGGACTATGCCCATATAATTACAAAATTAAATTAAATTTAAAACAAAAACCCATCTTTTGACTGTAAACTCATTCAGGCAGGGCTCTCATTTCATGTTTTTGTGGACCTGTTTGTAGACATTTTATTGTTATATAGTTTCCATGTATCTTCACAATATATAACACTGCAGTAGATGTTGGAGGTATATAAATCAATAATAGAAATCTCTAGTGCTTCCTATCATGTTCATGAATTTAACACATAATTAGAGCACTTTGTTATCTTGGTCTTTTCTGTAGTTTCGCCACACCAATTAAAATCATGGCAGCAGTTCACGTAATTTGTATTATTGATCAACCTTTAAATGAGACATCAGAAAACATTACCTTGTTTAATTCGTACTATAGGAAGCAACTTAATCTCTAGGTCTTGTGAATTTTATTGACCAACAAAATCACGTCTCCCTATAGGGAATTATCCAATATAATTAACAGCCAGACCTCACTGGTTGTTAACACTTGCTATGTAAGAGGCCATTTTAAATAGACCTTTTCTTTTTTTCCTAATGTTTGTATATATGGTTCACAATTAAAATAGACTCCCTGGGTACAGGTGAGTGGCAGTGACGTGCGGTACCCGACACCAACTCGGTAACCAAGCTGTGTGTGGAGGAGTGAGGGAGGAGGAAGGAAGCAGAAAGGGAGGAACCTCCCTGTCCCTCACTTGCTCGTCACTGGTGAGGCAGCAAGATCGATGACCTCAGTGTTTTTTTCCTTTTTTTGATTGGACAGCTTGGACCAATAGCGCTTTGTCATTGGTCCAAAGCATCCACAGAGCTCACGCCTCTAACACAGAGTAAAGGCTGTGACGGCTCTTGCCTCACTTATTAGGTTACACAAGCAGAGGGGAAGCCGCTGCTATGTAACCTAACTAGTTGTCAAAACTGGATGCAGCACCGCCTGTAATTAACAGGCAGCACTCCGTCCATGACAGGTTACACAGCGGAGAGGCTTTCCCTGCTGTGTAACCTGTTACAAGCTTCTCAGAATAGAGAAAAAGCTGTCAGCTTCAGACTTAAAGCTGACAGCTGTTTCCTCCAATAATAATAGGTGAGGCTTTGCCTCACCTGTCTCCCTTACCGCACGTCCCTGGTGAGTGGTCGACTGCAGTGGACAATACAACTAGCAGTGACCTCTCAGAATCCTAAACCCCCCGGTTAACCCAGAGGAAGGCAAATAACCCTTATAAAATGTGTTAAATGTTTTACACCGGGGGAAAAAAATACTTCATATTTCACAAAAGGCAATATGATACCTCCTTGCCTCCTGGAACATGACGTAGCACACCATCTGAAGGGGAAAAAGTAAATTTCCCCCAAGATATCATGAGAATTTATGGTTTACGGATGAGATTTCCCAGAAAGGCACTGCTGATGAATCTTTCCCAGAATGCATCTGTGAGGCCAGGGCTATATCACCGGTGTATCATTTTACTAGGAAGTGAAAAAAAGTAATTGTAAGTAAAAGAAAAAATGATGTTTAAAGTAGAACTGAAGCCAAAACTTTTTTTTATGGCTAGTATAAGGGAGGGTTATAAACCCTGTCAACTTTGTTTTGCCATCAGTGTCCCATTGAGGAGATTTCCTTCCACTTCTTGTCCAGTAACAACAACAGCTCGCGGTATACTGAGACGCCACAGTATACCACGAGCTACAGCTCACGGTATACCGAGACGCCGCAGCTGAAGGCTGGATCCTCCCAGCTGCGTGAGTGACAGCTGGCTCTGCCTATCTAGAGGCAGAGCCAGCTATACCCGCCCCCTCCCCTGGCGGATCGGAGCGGGGGGAATCCAGCCCCTCCCCTGTCAAGGCAGAGAGCCGTGACAGGATCGAGAGGTGAGCGAACGCCGGTATGTGTTCGCTCACGATATATTTAATAGGCTTTACGAACGGCATATAGGAGAACACGAAAACAGCAGAAATGAAAGAAAACAGGAAATCAAAAAGCATTTTCCTATACACATCGTTTATCTGGCATACGTCCTTTCCAAAATTTCCATTTACGAAATTCGGATCCCGTACGAATTTCGTTCAAAAACTAAACTGAATCGGAGATGTGACTTTTCTGGCTAATCAGATGTGTTTTTCGGTTTAATGCATCCAAATGGGTCTGAACTAGGGAGGGTCCGCTGGTTCGATTCAAACATGAGTTTGAATCGAACATCGGCCGTTCGCCGAACGCCGAACTTTATGGGATGTTCGCCATCTGTTCGACTGCGAAACATCCCATACGGCAAAGCGCCCTCCGAAGCTCTAATTGGTTAAAGTCTTGCACCTGACCACAGGTCAGGTGCAAGACTGCCCAATCAGGGCTCAGTACTCATTTGGAGCCATGATTGGGCAAAGTCATAATGACCCTGGAAAAGCACCCTCCCAGTGCCGAGGGCATGTGGCCTGGTGTGGGAAGGGGGCGCTCGCTCGCCCCACCCCTTTCCGGCCCTGCAAGGCCTATATGCTCAGGTCAAGGGTCTGGTATGGAATTTTAGAGGGGACCCCACGTTCCCCCCCCCCCCCTTTTTACAGACCTTAAGGGCCTGGTAGTGACTTTAAGGGGGAACCCCACACACTTTCTTTTTTTACCCCCTCCTCGTGAACTGATTCGAAGACTTTTAGGGGGAACCCTGCGCTTTAAAAAAATAATAAATTGGTCCCTCCTAACATTCCTACCAGACCTAAAGGGTCTGGTATTGTTTGGGAGGGGGAACTGCACACTTTAAGAGTAAAACAAAAACAAAAAATGTCATTTTTTTTTCTTTAGAAATGTCAGTATTGCTGCAGCAGGTTCTATACATCGTACAGATTTGCCACTTCACAACAGGTTAAGGGGACCCCCTAGCCACAATATTTGAAGGAATTTTTCATTTTTATTCTTATCCTTTAAGTGATGTTAAAATCACTGCTCCTTTAACCTCCCTGGTGATCTGATTATCTCAGTATTTTTTCTCTTTTTTTCCCCTCTTTTTTACTTTTGAATTTCCCGCCGGTTCGGCCCCTCTGCGACGCGGACACGCTCAAGGGAAGGAACCCAGAAGACGGATGCCGGCATCGGCCCGAGGACACAGCAGGGCTCGTAGGGACAAGGTAAGTGGCGCACAGTGTAATCCCAAGTGTGCCTCGGGGTTACCGCTTTTGGTACTAAAAATTAACCTGGAGCTAAACTCGGGATTACTGCCAGGAAGGTTAAAAGCTTTTTTTTTTTTCATTGATTCCTGTCCCCCAGGGCAGTACCCGGACCCCCATACACCTTTTATGACCAAAAACTTGCATATAAGCCCTCTTAAAGGGGACAATCATTTTTGAAAGTTCGACCCTTATTGACTTGCATTAGGTTCGAGTTGGTATTCGAACTTTTCGGCCGTTCGGGATTTCAAATACGAACCGAACACGGGGGTGTTTGGCCCATCACTAGTCTGAACTAGAATTTCCGCTACGGCAACATGGGAGCAATATACATATAATACTAAAGCTGAGGCTCATAGACCCGAATGGCGTTCAGGATCCGAATTTCCGAATTGCATTGGGAAACTTCGGAATGCCATTCGGGTCTGGGAGCCTCAGCTTTAGTAATATATGTACGGTATATGGCTCCCAGACCCGAATGGCATTCGGGATCCCAATTTCTGAATTGCATTGGGGAGCTCCTGAATGCCTTTGGGGTCTAGGAGCCTCCGCTTTAGTAATATATGTATATGGCTCCAAGACCCGAATGCTATTTGGGTCTAAGCGATTCAGCCTTAGTATTAATATCTGCAAATGGTTTTCTGTGGTATTGGCAAAAAATATTCGTGAACTGATTCGAAACAAACGGATACAAAACCGGAATGGAATTGAATTTCAGATCCGGATCCCAAAATAACGAAATATCCGAACTGAACCAGATATTTACGCAGTTTACATGTCTACTGAACAGGGATAGGCGGGAGATCTTCCATAGGAGAGACACCAGGCTTGCACCTGAGGTCCATACCAGTACCAGGCACCTCCAGTAGTAATCCAGCTTCTCTGGTTCTCCTCCTCAATCAGTTCCTGACCCCTCCAGGGTCCACATGTGTGGCCTCCTTCAGGCCTAGTCAGCATTTCCTTCTATGAGCACCCCAGGCTAAGCCTGGGGGCAGGCTGGACTGGAACTAAGCACATGGCAATTCCTCAGAGTATTTGCACTCCCCCAGCATGCACCACTGGCCATGAAACTACCAGTGATTGGCCTGGTAAGGCACAGACATTCAAGATGCATCTCTCATTGGTCACCCCACACTGCAGCAGGGTCACGCCCCACTCAGGCAGGTACAATCAATAGAAAAACACCTGAAATTTACCACATAATAACCAAATACAAATCGGCTAAACTGAGTACAGTACCAGCACAGCTAAATTTCTAGTAGCCACTCCACAGAAGGTGGCAGGGGCTGCACTTGCATTTAATGATGAATGAATGAATACAGAGCTGCATTCGTTTGTGTCTTTTATATATGCCTTAATAGAAGTCACCAGCACTCAAAGATATGTGCTATCACTATGTCGCCCAGAAGAAGGGACACTGCGTGGCCCCGAAACGTTGGCTGTTTGACGCATGTGTCGATTTAATAAAAAGTGCTTTACTTCTTGCACATATCATCGAGTGCTGGTGACTTCTATTATGGACTGTATCTGACACGGCGTCATCCGTGTTGTCACTTCAAGTACTAACCTCTCATCCAAGGTCTGTACTCTGTATGGAGTGCAGGTGATTTCATAATTTTGATTTTACATATGCCTGAAATTCAGCTTTTTAAAAATCCTGATTTTTTTTACCTGTTATAACCTAAATGTGCATAATGCTTGAACAGAAGTTATTTATTGTTTTTAAAGGTAATGTCCACATTAATATTAAATGTACACACAATAATATACAAAAACATTTGCATTTATTGTGTCTTTAGTATTTGAACCTGTATATAATTTGCACCTGTATAACACACTGCAATCAGTGGATTACCTGATCCCCGCTACTCGGAGGTCACCGCTCTCCTCATCTTCCCTATGCTACGTCTTGTAGACTGTCCCTCAGTGTTTTCACATATAATGCAAGGCTATGGGCCCAGCACTTAAAGGGGTTCTAAACCCTCCGGTTGTTTTTGCCTATATCTACTGCTAGCATGCAGTAGATATAGGCAAGCAGTGTAAAAAAAAACCAAAAACGCTTAAAATCATTTAAAACTTACCTCGTTATCGCCGCTCGTTCCCGCGCCGAGAATCAGGAACTGCTCGTACGGCCGCAAAGGATCTTGGGGCGGGCGCATGCGCAGTTCCGATTCTCGGCCGGGAGACGAGCAGAGACGCAAGGTAAGTCTATGGACGTGTGCACCCGCCTGCAGACACCGCTGGATCGGAGAGACAGGGCAGTCAGCGCTGGATCGGAGTGACGTCACACCGCTGGAGGGACAGATGAAAACATGGGGAAAGAAGAGGAAGATTGGAAAAAGAGACATCATTTAAGGTAAGTGCTAACATTTACATGGGGGGGGAGGGAAAAATTTTTTTGCCTTTAATGTCACTTTAAGTGATGATATCAGTGGCCTCAGACTGCCAGAGTATTAGGAAGAAAGACACTCTGGGGGTGACAGTCTTTAAGCCTGTGCGAGTCGGGATCAGGTAAGTAAAAGCCCTATACACAGGTACCCTAGGCTTAAAGGAGAACTATTGGGAGAGTAAAACTGAGAACTGAACAATCACAAACTGCTGATCACTCAGTTCACGATCTTGTCCATGCAGAGAGCAGTAAGTGTCAGTCACAGTTACCTGCAGGGATTCCCCCCTCCCCTCTCTTTTCCTCCAGTGCTCATTGGAGGGACAGACAGAGGAGGCGGCCACAGCTGAATCTGGTTTTAGAGAGGCAGAGTCAGCTGTCAATCAGGCAGCGGGGCGGATCCTGACAATATTGTTGGAAATCTTCCTGGCTGCGGTGCGGTTCGGTTCTGCGCTGTCTGCATTTAGTGGGCAGCAGCCCACTATATGCTAAGTTTGGGTCACAGGAGGACATTAGTAAATGCCCTCCTGTGATCTAAAAGAGGACTAAAGCCAAAAAACGGTATGGCTTTAGTTCTCTTTTAAACAAACATTTAACCCCTTGCAGTGTGGGGGCAACACCACTTCAAGGGAAGCAAATCGTATTTGTTTATTGAATCAGGGAACTAAAAAAGGGGAATCAGAAATTATTATTATTATAATACAGGATTTATATATAGCGCCAACAGTTTGTGCAGCGCTTTACAAAATAAGGGGAGACAATACAGCTAATAGCTTGTGCAATGGAAGGCTGAGTGCAGTTCTTGCAATCATCTCTGAGCTGTCAGTGAACCATCTGCTTGGTTCTGACTGCACTGCACACACATGGTAGAGAGGCAGCAGCTTGTTCAGTAACAGTCTGCCTCTGTCCATCTCTCCATCCCTGTCCTCCTTCTCCCCACCCCTTCTCCCCTGCCTGCAGCCCCCAGAACACTTGTCTTTATTTGGAGATGCCGGAAACCACAGCCATCTCTCTCCTTTATGACTGACACACACAGGGATTGAACCGCAGCCTGTGTTTATGTGCCTCCTCCATCTCTCCTGCATCTGTGTTATTCCCTTTCCATTGGTAATACTGGCTTACAGCAGATCTGCATCAGCCCGGCCTTTAGAAAGCAGGTAATGTCAGCTGTGTGTGTGTGTGTGTGAGACTGTGGAGAGGGTCTGGTGCAATCACTAGCATCATCAGATCAAAGCATGGGAGAGAAATAATGGGGGGATTCTGAGCTTGTGGGTGCATTGGATGATCCTCATGTTCAGGGTCAATAGACGTGACAGTTTCCATTACCAGCTTTAAGGTTCAAGTCACTAAGCATGACCACTGGCTCCCTCCCACCGCCTCCCTGTTCTATTGCTGCCAAGGCCTCTTGAAATCCACATTGCAGTTTATGAGGAATTATGCAGGCACTGGGTGAAAAGGGGAATCATTCTTGGTGTGGGGACAATGATTATGTGATCTGTAATAACCTCACCTACTGATAGCGGTGCTTATACATTCTAAAAGGTTGTATTTATTTACTTTGATGTCTTCTTTGTTATGGTGTATTTGTAAATAATCAATGTCATTGTTATAACCTGTTTTAGTTCCTGCACTGTGTGCTGTTATACTGGTACTAGTATTATATTTTAGCAGTGACTGTGTAAATGACATCATTCATTATTCTTAGCCAGTACACAGTCATGTATATTAATATTATATTATATTATTATTATATAGGATTTATATATCGCCAACCGCTGGTGTAGCACTTTACAAAATAAAGATATAGTTTCATTACAGTTTAATGCAGGAGGGTTAGGAGGACCCTGCTCATGAGAGCTCACAATCTAAAAGATAATAGTATGATACCTGTAGTAGGAAGTAAATGCAGTTATTTTTTTGTCTTAATGTAATGTATGTTTTCTTTGTAGTTTGTGGGTCTCTCCTAAGCAAAAACAAAGTTAGCATATTAAATGAAGCCCATAGAGAAGAGAAGATAATTCATAGACAAAGAGGTCAAGGCCTAGGCTATCCTTAAAGGGATCTGGAAATATGGCTTACATTACACCCTTCTTATGAAATCCTCTGGTCTGCCAGGTGATACAGGGTATAGGTAAAATAAATGATGCAGATGAAAGGAAACCTGTATTCAAGAGGAACTTTACCTATATCTTTGAAATGACAACAAATACACCTTTAGAAATATTTAGTAATGGCAATCTACAAACTTATAGATAATTGCCGGCTTTTTATTCTTTGCATACCTTATTTCTCTTTTCCTCCCCATTCTTCTCATAGTGGCCATTTTTAATGAGGGCAGATTACTAGATTTCCCTTTACTTCCTGGAACTCTGGTATGTGACTAGGACATGTTACCATGCACATCATCTCTGGGGAAAAATGCCTTTCCCTGAGATCTAGTGAGATTACAGATGAGATTTCCTAGCAATGCTCTGTGATGTAACCTTCCCAGGATGCAACACTTGGGCACATTACATCACTAATGTCCAAGAGAACCAGGAAGTGGAAAAACAATAATTGTAAGGAAAAGCAAAATATGTTTGTTTAACTAATGAACTAATAAATGTAAGATAATTACATATCAGCATGCACAGCTAGTCTGCTTTAAGAGATGGCTACCATTGCTGACCTTTCCTTCTGAAAATGATTATTGTGTCTATCACGCTAGTGCTTTGGCTGCAACCTGGAACAAGTATAGAGAGAAGGAATTCTTATTGAGTTTTACCTGCTGCATATCCGTTCTGGGTCTGTGACGAGTGGCCCCGGTACTTTAAAGCTGAACTCCTGGGAAGTACAAATCCTCTCTTGCTCTCCTGCTTGTTTATGGCCAAGGTACCAGGAAAAAGGACTTTTACTTACCTGCATGCTACCTCCACACTATGCAATCAGGTCCCTTAGTCTCTTCTCTAAGGTGCTCTGGCGGTTGCAGGCACTCTGAAGTAGTCAAATACAGTGCAGGCCAATAGCAATGCTTTGTATGTGAGGATGCCGAGGGACTGCCTACAACCTGGAGCATCAGGGAGAAAAGGAAAGTGCCAGCTGCTGGGGGAGCAAGATATAGGATATGTAAATGTCCTTTTTACTGGTAACCTAGGTGTAGGGTTGCCACCCATCCCGTTTTCACCCAGACAGTCCAGTTTTGGAGTCTTGTGTCTGTCGGCACTTTACATTTTCTGACAGATGCGGCTGCCAAGGTCCTCAGGAAGTGCGATCTTGGGCAGCGGCATCTGCCTTAACCACTTGAAGGCCATAGTGTTTCACCCCCTTCCTGGCCAGGCCATTTTTCAGTATTCAGCGCTGCGGTACTTTGACTGATGTTTATTCTGTCATGCAACGCTTTACTGAAACGATTTTCATACCATTTTTTGGGGACAGATAGAGCTTTCTTTTGGTGGCTTTTATTCACCACTGGGGTTTTTATACTTCCTCTGAGCCGCGGGCAGCCTGTGCCTTTTTACAGGTACCCACAGCTCAGAGCAAGATCTGGGTTTCAGGCAGATGCGGCACTTCCTGAGATGCAGCACTTCCTGAGGACCTCGCCAGTCGCATGGGTGATTGCTCCTTCTCCTCCTCCGGCTCCAACACCGTGCTGCCCGCCTATGAACCCCTGGTGAGACACTATAGCCCTCCTGAGAGTCGCACAGTCCACCTGATAGTCGCACAGCCCACCTTAATGTTGAACAGCCTACCTAAGAGTGGCATAGGCCACCTGCGAGTTTCACATCACGCCTGAGTGTCGCAGAGCCCACTTTGTTTGGTCATATGACAAAAGACTTCAATAAATGAAGCTTTTGCTATCTTAAAAGGACTGGTGTGCTGGTGACATTTCTACAATTTTACTTACAGCCCTCTTGAGTGTCGCACAGCCCACCTGAGTGTCGCACAGCCCACCTGAGTGTCGCACAGCCCATTAGAGAGTCGCACAGCCCGCCTGAGTGTCGCACAGCCCACCTGAGAGTCGCCCAGCCCACCTAAGAGCCTGCACAGGCCACCTGGGAACATCAGGGCACCAACCCAGAATAACACAGAGTATGTACTGTAGCTTCATATTATTTTGTATTGCTGTATAATGTATTGCTGAGATTTGTAGTCTTCTAAAGCTTGTCTCCTTACTCACTTCCCTCCCTGCCTCCCCTCGCTCTCTCCTCCATATTCTCAACAACAACAAAAATTGCTGCCTGTGGCGCTAGAGTGTTGGGGTTTCCCTTGAAGAAAAGGTGGCAACCCTAGCTAGGTGCCTTGTAATCCTTGCAGTGTGATGGGAGCTCCACTGCAAGGGTGGTTTCTTTCTTTTCCCTGAGTTTTAAATCACACTGGCAAATCGGCTATAGTTACTTACACGATAAACATACTTGTTTATGATTGATAAACTGGGTCTTTAAGTATTGTAATATTTTATATACTCTGTTATTCTTTTATCATGTCTCACAGTGCATAATTTTAGTGTCTTTCTTATGGACTTCATAAATGACACAGAAGACACAATTTTAATGAAAATTGCAAATATATACAACGAGAAGACGTCACTTCTGCCCACACTTACCATTAAGCCCATTCATGATCTGTTCATGATTACTATCCTAATGAGATTTGTGTGTTGTCTGGTTCAAGCATATTGTAGCTACCTATTTATAACTAAAATTGGCCAGGCCAACCTATAATGAGAACAAAACAAGCATCTTCAATCTTTGTTTTGACCAGCTTACTTTAGAATAATAAGGGGGCATGTGTGTGGAGGTTTTGTCAACATACCAGCCAATCAGATTCCATGTTTCATTTTCCTACTACAGGTCACAAAATGAAAATGAAACCTGGCTGGTATTTTTCTGAGCAGGAACCCTACCATTCCCTCTCTGTTAGTGTCTGTAATCAGACATTGTAAATTTAAAAAAATGCAGAGAATGACATTTATTTATTGATAAATCCCTTCATGGAATACATTTGTGAGGGACACCATACCCATATGTTTTAAGATATGAATGATGTTGTTGTTTTCCAAAAATGCTGGTTCTGAATAGTTTATTTATGATTTAGAACAATCTGTGCTGCTCCGTTGACTTCAGTTTCAATACCACTGGCAGAACTGAAGGGGAATGGGGTACAAGGCCTTCTGAGGGGGTATCAAGAACGAGAGAACTAAAAGTCTCTGCCTCAGTGGCAAATGGGACCTGTAGTTTCTCCATTCACAGATCCTGTCAAAGGATCTGTTAATGGATAATGGGGCTGTGTGGGTGGAGCCATGTAGTGCTGCTCCGAATTAAAAAAAAAAAGAGCAGCAGCCTGCAGGGAGAAAAGAACCCCGTAATTCAGGTAAATTTTGGTGCAGGAGGGGTGGGGGTGTTGTGATGTGACTATGTTTCATGTTACACCTTGAATATGGATGTAGCATGAAACATGGTCACAAAAGTAAAGTTAGCCTTTAACTAAGTACTGTGCTGGCAGATCTCATTATCAGTTGTTAACCTTAGGGGTGTGCGAGCTGCGCGGCCGCACAGGGCGCCGTGGCAACAAAGGTGCCAAGCGGCTGACACAGCTCGTCCTCGGGGTGGCTTCTCTCCTCCTCGCCGCTGGCCATCCGATATGACAGCGCTTCCTCGTCCGCCCCCCCCATAATATATTTTTTAAAAATAATACAAAATGTAAAAAATTATTTCAAAAAAGTGAAAACTGCCCCCTCTCACCCCCACCCACATATTATTAGACATGTGCCAAGACTAAAAATTCATTTCAGATGAAATGAACAAAAACTAAAAACGTTTCATTTGTTTCATCAAACAAAACACATTTATATGCTATTTTGGATTCAGCCATTGGCATGTTCTGAAGGCAGGGCGTATGACGTCATATAACACCGCACGTGTTGGGCGCCGCCATCTTGGTGTATATCTAGATGGTGGGGCCAATATCGGCGTGTGACGTCACGTGACGCCACGCATGCATGGCGTCATGTAACATCATGCTCCCCGCCTCAAAGATGGTGGCACACATTCACAGAACACGCCGGTGGCCAACATGGCTGCCACACATTCTCAAACAATTTATTATGTGCCCCAATACATTTTTCGGATATTCGGATATATTAGTAATTCATTCATTTTACATGCAGTCTGGGTTTTGTGTTCTGTTTTCTATTTTTACTTTTCTAGATGCACTTACTTGAAAAAGGAGTTGGCATGACATCCTAAAACTTTATTTTTATAGACTCTATTGTAGTTTGACATTTATTGTTTACCTTCTGTTGTTTTATTTGATAAGAATACTTCTATTGTGCTGACAAGTTTAATACTTTTGAATAAAAGTTTTATTTTTATCATACTTTTTAATATGTTTCTTTGCGGCTTAACAAAATAGGAGTCTTTAAATGGTGCTGATATTGGGGGAAATGGGTGTGGTTACTGGGGGTGTGGCCACTAAAGGGTGTGACCACTGAAGGGTGTGGTCACTGAGTGGGGCTGTAAAGCTTTCTCGCACAGGGCGCCTAAAGGCCTAAGGCCGGCCCTGAGCACTGGCTGCCAGGGAAATGAGGGATAGGGTAAATAATCTTAACTGTTGCCCTATACTAAAACAAGTATTTAACCCTCGTAGTGTGGGAGAGTCCCACTGCAAGGGAGGATTTTTCTTTTTTTGTTGGATTTATTTTATTTCTTGCATTTCCATTAATGTAAGGCTGTTGAGGTATTAAAAAAAGTGGTTAGCACTTCTGCCTTGCAGCACTGGGGATCCCCAGTTAAGCACTTCCGTGGCAGCAATACGTACATATACGGCGGCCCGCAAAACTGGTTCAACCAAGAACATGGCTGCTGCAGTGTGTCATTTTAAACAGCCAGCGATGGCTGTTCAGGAACAAGCTATCCGCTGTCTATATAGCCGTCATGTCGTTTGTACTGATTGGTAGCATGTGCTACCCCTTCTCCCTCCGCCACCTCTGCTGGCTTCCCCAGGCTCCGCTGTCGGGACCGGCACGGCGAATGTCCCTATAGGGCCTCTGCTTTCAAAAGATTTATCTTAACCACTTGCCGTCCATGATCTCCCTTTGATCTCCTCTCTGGTCCCCGAATGCAGGAAGTGATGTATATTACATCACTTCTGCATTCCTCTGTCACTCTCCGGCAACAGATGCCGGTGAGAAGCTGGTGAAGCAGATCTCTGCTTCATCAGCTTCTCTGGGGGTCCCTAGGTGACATTAGGGGTCTTGGAGACCCCTGATGTCTCCATAAAGAGGACCTTTTATCGAATTTGCTATCACATAGAGGGTTTCTTAGCCCCCTATGTGATAGCAATAAAGTTAAGTATAAAAAAAAAAAAATTAAAGCATAAAAAAAATGAAGAAGCTTAAAAAAAATTTAAAATAACACAAAAAATATTTTAAAGTCCCCCGGCCCCCCACATACACACGCAAACATGCGTCTGATGCGCCTATGTGCGAAAACAACAATTGTGCCCATTACGCCGCACATGTTACATATCGCCGCGAACGTCGGAGTGTGAGCAATAATTTTAGGGCCATTAATTACTGATAACACTAAACTGATGAGCAGTAAAGTGTCGCCTATGGCCAATTTTAGGTGTGATAGTTTTCTGCGATTTCGTGGGCGCGCGCAAATTTTAAGGCTTGACATGTTTGGTGTCTATTTACCCAACATGACCCCGTCTTTTATATTTTACTAAAAAATTGGGCTGATAATAAATGTTTCATAACATTTCATAGGGAAACAGGTTTTTTTTCAAAATTTAGGGTACTTTTTCTGTTATATAGTAAAAAATAAAAACCCCAGTGGTGATTAAATACCACCAAAAGAAAGCTCTATCTGTTCCCCAAAAATGGTATACAATTCGTTTCAGTACAGCGTTGCATGACGGAATAAATATCAATCAAAGTACAGCAGCGCTGAACACTGAAAAATGGCCTGGATGGGAAGGGGGTTTAACACCCTGGTCTTCAAGTGGTTAATTGTGTAAAGGGCAGCAGGAACTCCAAGGCCTTGATTGCAGCAACCTTTTGAATTTAAAGTGATGGAAATGCTTTATTAGGTGCTCATTCGTATCCACTCAGCCCCAACTCTGGGGATTGTTTAGTGAATATGAGGGATGTGCAAAGGGTACTCTCTTTTGATAGCTGTATCAATGTGCTCTTAGTATTAGTAAAGTCTAACAAATAGTGCTGTATATACATTGGCAGCTGCTCATACAGATATTTTAATACCTATAGATAACTTACATGTCCATTATGCTGTAGTCATTTAATGAACCTTAGAACTACTACTAGAGCATAAACAAGACTCAATGAGTGCAGTCTATTCATACTTAACAAGTGGCTATTACATCATTAGCATGATAGTGTGATTGGGGCCTCACAGTTTCCTTCACACTTTGGAGAACTTTGAATGAAATTCTGAGGCAGCATTTTAGTGTTAATGAAACTGACTAGGCGGTGGTGGCCCCGCTCCTGATTTCACACATATTTTATACTGTAGTCATTCAGGAGCATTTCTTTGCTAAAGTTGAACAGAGACACTCTTTTCATCAGTGGATTCAAAGCAATGGGAAAATAAATAAGTGAAAAGTTTAGAAGAGCATGATGAAATGGATATTAGTAGTCAATCTGTGACCCTGTGCCCTATACTCTTTATTTTTATAGCAATTCAGGCTGTATTGATGAAATTATATTTGAAATGTCAGAACATCCAGTAATTCATTCGGGGTTATTATACTTGGAGATGAATTGTCAGTAGCAGATCTTGTCACCCTAAAGAAAAGTACTGTGTGGTCGGTTTCTATAAATGTAGAAAGTCAAAACTGACTGTCATATTATAATATTGTGACGCTGTTAGAGTATATTTCAAATAGCATTAAAAATGGAACGGTTAAAAAGGAAATGCTTATTTCCAGATGTCTATATAATGGGAAAGTCCTGATCCTCAGACCCTCAGAGAAGGGGGTTGTTTTTTTTTTTTTTAAACACAGGTAGGGTTGGCCAGTTTTAGGTGGGTCACTATCATGGGAAATAAGTTGTTCTGTTAAAGCAGAAGTAAAGTGAGCTGAAAACAAAAAATCCCCCCTGGAGCTTTTAGTCATGCACAACATGTTAGCACATTATAGCAGACTTACCTGCCAAAGCGATCCTCTTCAGCGCTGCATATATGCTTCCATCTTAATCCCAGTCTTCTTCCAGGTTTTGAATCTTCGGCCACTTGATTGGCCCGGTCCCAGTTATGTAACTCCCGTGCAAGCACATTGGAGTTACTTCATCTAGGCATACCGAGCCTGTACACTGAGCTGCGCATGCTCAAATTTTCTCGTTGAGCCTCACAGGGCAAACAAAAATAAATGCTTGATTTCCCTATCCATGATAATCAATGTGGATGGAGGAGTTTCCCCTGCCAGTTAGGCTCAACAAGTTATAACCCCATCATCTTTGTTTTTGCCATCTGTGTCCCATTGTGGAGATTTTACTTCATGTCCCATAGCCACAATAGGAACTAGGGGAAATCCTTGGTGTTCAACATGGTCACATAACTAGTATATGCTTAGGAAGATTTCCCCTCTATTCCTATCCTGATAACAACCCAACATTTGGGATTTTCTTTCACTTTCAGTAATAATGGTCACCAGTACAAATAGAGAGGGTGAAGTGTTTGCAAAAGTTATGCTTTAAAGTTGTAGCGACTTTACAAAAATATGTGGTTAGTTGCACATAGTATAAAGTAATTATCCTCCATTCGGTTCTTAAATTTACAATGTGTCCCACCATAACCACTATATTTTGCTCTAAAGAAAAGTCAGCTGCTTGTAGATCGCTGATGAGCATTTCTATCATGTGGTTAGATTGTCCTCATTGCTTGTCTCCAAGTGAGGAGTATTGTTTATCTGAGCAATGCTGGTTTGTAACATAAGAAGGAAATTGAGACGGAGGTTAGAGTAGAGATATACAGGTATCTTTGGAGGCTAGTGATGTTACAAAACATTTTATATAACCTAGGCAAAACACATCAAGTAATTGTCTTTGGATATTGTATTCCTGCTGCATTAAAAGGCATATGTAAACCCTATGCAGAACAGATGCTGTAGAGCAATACGGCTTATAGGAGCCAAAACAATGACATTCAGGAGATAGATTATTTTTGTGGTGTGTGATAATCTATAAACCCAGTGCTAAGAACAGTGTGTGTAAGCTAACAGCCACAAGTGTGATTTACTATATAACAGTTCCCAAATGGTAGTGACAGACTCAGCACAACAATGTAGGCAGCAAACCTTTAGATGCATTTTTCTGCAACCCAGGTGCCCAGATCCCAGGCTGCTGTAACTGGAAAGATTTGACATGGTTCTGACCCTTCCCACTCCTGCATCATGCAGGTTCCTATTAGTCCATCACTATGATGGGCTGCCTTCTGGCCAGTGGGTGGATGTGGGTAATTCAAGAGTCTGGATTACCATACAAAAGCAACATATTCACCCATATGAAATCACTTATAAATATGGATGTATTTTAACGGGCAACTCAGAAATTCCAGCAAGTGTTCCTTGTTTCATATGTTCAGCTTTCAGCTTTGAATATACTGGAGAAGGAGTAGAACCTCTGTCTGGTTTAATGTTATCTGAGTTCCCATTGGGGAGATTCCTATAATGTGTTTTCCCTATGTCCCAATGATGTCAGCAGAACAGCAAGAGGGGGTAACTCTCTCTAACAATGGCACAACAGCAGTAAATAGAGCTGGGGAAGGTTAAAACCTCTGTTAACGTCTTTTACCTGTCTTTATCCTTTTTCCCTCCATTCCTGCCTTGGTGACAGAGTTGCCCCAGAGCAGCAAGTGAGAGGATAATCTTTCATAGTGGTCACAAGCAGCAATAAAAACCTGACAGAGATTCCAACCCTTCTTCACACCATCAAAAAAAAAGTGCAGACTCAGAAGATGCCTGTGTACCTTAATTTACAGTATGTATGGGGACAATTCTATCCTTACTGCACGGTGTAGATGAATGAGAGAGATGGTGCTCATGTCTTAATGAATAATTCAAATCAAGAAGTTTCATACAAGATTCAGTGATGTGTACACAGATCACATCTCTAAAGTAAAATGAGGACTAGGGTGACCATCTTCTGTTTCCTCTAAAACTGCTACAGAGGAATGGTATGTAAAACCTGCATAGCTTACAGAGAGCCCTCCAGCTCTACAATGGAAGTCTGTTAATTGCTGAAATGCTTCCTGGATGAGGTGTTTCATTCTTGTTTTAGGCATTTATGATAATAATATGCAAACTTGCTAGTTGTAGGGTGAGAATACACATTAGTTTATTTTGGACATACTAACAGGAGCAAAAACATCACATTTTGCAGATGGCTGCATGCTATATACAGCCATGTGTTAAAAGGAATTACACCCCATGGAAATTGTTGACTTTTTGAACATATCTGAACAGGTAAACATTAGATCTTCATTCAAATAGTGCCTACAGGGAAAAAAAGGTAATATACTTCATTAAAAACACAAGGAAATTTTGCCTTTTCAATCATTTATTTAAGAAAAATTTCAATAGATATAATGGTGAACAGTGGAAAAAGTAAGTATACCCTAAGACTCAGAAGCTGGTATTGCCCCCTTTAGCAGCAATCACTTCTAGTTGGAGTTTTGCCTAGCTGAGCTCGAGACTCTTCCATCGACCTGAAATATCTC
>NW_017306676.1:19444-64944 GCF_000935625.1 Nanorana parkeri
AATTATATTTACATTTCAGTACTCGCAGATACCGAGTACCAATACTGGTACTTCCGTTAGCATGAATCCGGTTTACCGAGAAATCAGGAAGCCGGGTGGTGAGTCAGTACCCGCCACCCGGCTTCTTGATTGCCCTGGAAGAGGCTGTTTGGCCGTCTCGATGTTGATTTTTCCCAGCCAATCAGCATCAAGCTGGCTTCCCGAACACTCAGGAAGCCGGGAGGCGGGTCATTACCCGTCGACCGGCTTCCTGATTGGCATGGAAGCCGGCTCCATGCTGTTTGGCTGGATCGAAGCTAATTGGATGGGAAGTGGGCTTTGAGTTGAGTTGGCTGTTTGGCCCGCTGCCCGGCTTCCTGATTGGCCGGCTCCACGCTGTTTGGCAGGCTCCATGCTGATTGGCCGGGAAGCTGGCTTCCCGGCTAATCAGCATCAAGCTGCCCAAACAGCATTTCATTTCTTGTTCAGCTTCTACTTTCAGACAGATGGTCTCGCATTCTCATGAAGCACAGGTTGATATGATGTAGAATTCATAGCTGACTTGAAGACTGCAAGCTGTCCAGGCCCTGATGCAGCAAAGGAACCATAAACCATAGTATTTCCACTGCCATACTTTACAGTTGGTATGAGGTTCTTGTTTTCTACTGTTACTGTGGCTAAATAACTCTATCTTTGATACTTCAAACCACAGCACATTGTTCCAGAGGACCTGGTCTTTGCCTATATGTTCAATTGCAAACTAAAGTCTTGCTCTAATGTTTTGGGGGTTTTTTGGACAGTAAGAGGTGATTTCATGGTACACCTCCCAAACAGAAGATTTACCTGCACATCCCCCAATTCAATTTTTCGGCTCTTAAAGACTTCTTTAAGCATCAGTCAGGTCTTGGGCTAATTAGCTGGGCTAGGCAGTCCTGGACAAATTAGTAGTCACTTGAAATTAACGTTTCACACTCCTCTCCTGCACATAATGCCCACCATCACAGTCTTCACACTACCCTCTGGCACATATGTCCCTTAATACTCTTGGAACTTTTCTGAAGCACAAATTGTGCCCTTTCACCCCCCTCTCATTCCTCTTCTGCACATTCTACTTACTACTCTTTCGTAACGTTTGCATTTTCACCATCTTTGCCCGTTCTGGAATGGAATTGATAGTATCTGTAAACCCACACCCTTCACATTCCATTGTATTGAATCAAAGGTCATGTATAGCCACCAACTGACCTTCATTTGAAGGAACTGTCCGTTTTTGGAACCAGATCCCTCTGTCGACCTTTCTTCCTGAGTTCTCCCTCTGTTCAGCCTGCTGTAAGGACCTCTATAAAAATGGCCCAATAAACTACCAAAAAGTGATATACTACACTAATTACACTACACTACACTAGCATTTGTTACTTGGAAAAGTCAGAATATAGCAAACGTATTGGGGAAAAGCAGGTTTAACCAATTATTTTCTTGCGTACTGTCATGGCCACATACCTGGGAGCATGTCAGGGGTTTGTCTTTTGCCAACATACTTTGTGCTAAAAGGTATCAATCTCCGAATGTTGGGTGGTATGCATGTATTTCTAATACCTGCAGAACACTCCCTAACACCCAGGGCTGAAACAATGTAGGTCCAAAAATATATATGAGTGCTTAGCAAAATTGTACCTTTTCTCTGTGGTGTGCTGCACTACAATAGGAAAGGGCAATAGAGTCTACCAGCCTTAACATTGCAATCATCATTTACCCTTCATGCATACTCTACATAAGAGGGGTGTGATATGGGAAAAGCCCATTTTGGAGCTTGTGTGGGAAATTTAAATATGACCCTTTATTGTTGTTGAAAGCCTTGAATTTAATAGTTTATTACATTTTCATAATAATAGCCACATACTATCTTCTTTAATATACCTTTCTGTCTTTTTCCATAATCATTTTGGATAAAGGTCCTCAATGTGAAGCCAAACCCTTTGTTCAACTATGTAGGCTCTAGTGTTTTGGCAAAGCTTTGCTTCAGTTAGATGACATAGAAGACAGGACAGATGATACATGGCTGAAGAACAGACGGGACTTAGAGCAGCTTAATATGTGCTTTTTAAAAGTGCTTTAGTGTGAATTCCATAGACACAATAAAATGTGCTTCCAGATATAATCAGTTAGTCTTCTTATTTAAAACTCATTCTTCTTTTTGACTTAGACAGTTTTCACCATAAAGAAGGTGTGTTGACCATAAATACATGCACACTGTGATTGTTTTCTAGCTAAAAAATTTACTTCGTTTTCAATGGGCAACATCTTATACTGTTGAATAGTTTAAAGAAGATGCCAGGATGTCATAATTAAGAGCTGAACATCCAAGTATATTGAGTGTTCCACAACAGGGAGGTTGGATCATGTCTCCACATCAGAACTTCTTCCAATGACTATAACAGGCTGCTAATTTGTGTAGTATCACTTCTCCCTGAGAGGTTTACGGGCTCCTTTGTGCCAGTCTGTATGCAGCTAATTATTTAGAATGAAATTCAAAAAGATAGTTTATAGTTAGACTGGGGTGTAATTGCAATGGAAGTGAACTGATCTGCACAAGTCACAGTTCATGGCAAATTACATCATATTGTTTACATTGGCTGCTTGTGGATAATTTTTGATCTGGCTTCAGTGCCTTGTAAACATTTATATTTATACTTCTTCTAGGATAGTGACTAAAAGCATTGAAGCAAAAGCTTCAGCATGAGAGTCAGGCAGCTAAATTTTATTAGAAGTAGAGGTCAACATTAGCAATCTATATATTTCTCTTTTAATAGGTTCCCTTTAACAATGAGGTCACTGTTACTTTAAAATCAGTCGCAAGCACTTTTTCTTGCTGCTCAGTCACAGCTTGGGACACTGTTGTACCTAAAAAACACAAGAAATAGAGGTCTTTGAAAAGTAAACAAAGTAAAAGCTTTTGCTCTTACAGCCCTTTACAAAATATTAGCTTGACACGGAAAAAAAAAAATCGCTGACCATACTCACATGATCTTCATATAACCCCTTTCACAAATGGCAAAAGGAGCATGAGTCCAAGAATGGCCCCTGATGTGAGCAGAACAGTGCGAGTGATCCGAAAGTATAGGAAGCAAGAGCGCCAACTATATTTAATAGGTGCAGTTTATTTGTCAAAGGGAGGACACAGTCTGATTGGCACCCTGAATGAGACGTCCCTCACGTTTTCATAGATTCCTTTTAACCATTTCATCCTGGTCCATTGTGCTACACAGTACCTACAGTCTTTATTCTGCCACTACAAGCCCTGAAGAAGGGTGACTGGTTAGCTCCCCAAAATGTGTTGGCTACTCCTGTAACTCTTGCTTTGGCAAATGAAAATCCACTAGACCTATTATAGTTTGTGCTCTCACTTCTAGACCATCTTTTTGTATCATTATATCATTGACCTTTGCTGGGTTTACCTGTTCACAGAGAGCTGCCCTCACCATTTGCCTGAAAATTATCCTTTACACTAGTGTCCTGCATTACACAAGCACTTCAATTTCGGGAGGCCATGGTAAAAGAGAAACAAGTGTCATCAGCAGCAGATTGGAAGGATCAACTTAAATGTTCCTATCAATTTTGTAGGCTTCTAAGTGGCCCAATCCTACAATTGAATCATCTCTGAATGTTAGTTGCATGATTTTTAATCTTTCCCAAAAGTCAATGCAAACTACTAGCATGTTTATAAGTCGAGTGGACATCTGAGATTGTGGAGTGGTTGGTTGACCCGCTTTTGTAGTCCCAGCAAGGAGGCAAAACCACTGGATTTTATATACATTTGCGCAAGCTTAAGCTGGGCCAAGAGCACAGATTCATGTTAGAACGTATGCAGGTGATATGTGTGAATATAAAGCAGAGTGAATTTGGATTGGGTTCACTTATGTTTAGTAATTTCTATATCCTTTTTTTTTAGTAAAGCACACATAAACATGCATGCTTAGGGCCTGTGTGGGGCTTTGGGCTTGTGTCAACGACACTGGTGTGGCATCAGTTTGAGATGCTTCTGAGATCAATCAGAATTCATTGACAGGTGTATTTGACCAGAAGTTAATTTGCTTCTAACTTGCATAGACTTGCATGGAAATGCAAAAGCCATCTGATGGGACCACAAACCCATCACCACAGGCCCTTATTGTGTTGTCTGCTATGCACTGACACTAGAAAACCAAATTCAAGCTACTGAATCTTTGAGGGAAACAGACACTTCCTTTGAGACACTTTGAGAATAGCTATTGTACTTTTTCTTATCCCTAGGACTGTTTCATTGCTTGAGTAGCTTTCATGTAGGTTTTCATGATTTTGTCACACTGTTTATCATTTCCGGCTGGAATGTAGTTGAGGAGCCAATTACACTGTCCCTCTATGGATTATAAATGATAATTTAGCTGCATGTAACAAATTATTGTCCTAATAATGTCCAACATATCTTATCTTTTGTTCTAATTATCGCCTATAAAATTTGCATAGCTATCTGTCATCTTTCTTAATGCTTTCTTTCGTGCATTCAAGTGTCAGAAAAAGAGCTCTTATTGTTCACAGCAGCCAATCAGATTCTAGTTTTTTGTTTCTAGCTCAAAATGTGAAAATAAAAGTAAGGAACTGATTGGTTGAAAACCAAGAACAATTCTTTCTTCAGACAGCTGTATGCAGGCGGCCCCTTGAGGTTACATTTTATGGTCTTTTAAACGGTTTAACAGTGCAGTACTAATAAATAGTGACTGCAGGAGAACTGCTAATTATCCTGTCCAATGGAACACATGCAGCAGTCTGTAGAATGCCCTTGTGAATATGAACAAAAGATTTAGAAAATTATTTTTATACACTTGTGTAGGTGATCAGGTTCAGTCTCCCATACAATAATCCCTAACCATAAACAGCATGGTTCCCATAATTCTGAATTAGTCATTTATTTTATGGTTTTTGAAAAAAATTAGATTTGCCTGATAATAATGCTTCCTAAAAAGCTCCACGTTCTGCACTATACACTACATAATGAGTTTACTTGTTACGAACATATAATTACATGGCACACACAGTCCTTTAGAAAAGGTGATTACCTCTAATGGTGTATAGGCATGAATGCTAAGTGTGGCGCAGTATAATACTGTTTCCGAAAAAAAAAAAAAGCATAGATTGACACACAAATGATTATAGCAGTTTCCCCGTGGCAGAAATTCATGTAGTACAGGAAAAATGACAGCCTGGCAACACAAGGATGCAGAGGAGGGATGCTAGGATATCTGCTTTCTTTCACAAGGCTAGCACATTTCTGAGGCTTTAATTAACAGGAATTAGAGATGGGCTCATTTTATGCACATAAAATTGCCTGACATTTTTGCTCTTTTTAAAAATAGCTATAGAAGAAAAAGATCTAGACTGACAAATGTGCTTTATTGAACTTGGGCATTCTCTTCCTCTAGCCATCTGTCATTTACTCAGCAGTGTGCTGCCTGTACTTTAATGGTGTTAGGTCATGTACACTTGGCTAGTCCTCAGATACAGAATATTCATCGAAAGCTTATAGTGCCTTGGTTCTCAACTGGTGGGTCGTGACCCAAAAGTGGGTCGCAACTCCGTGTTCAGTGGGTCAGCGCATGCCTTCCACTTTTCTAGGTGAGAGGTTCCTCGGCCTCCCCCTAGTGCAGCACTGTCAGTTCTCGTGCCAAGCAGCCATTTGGTGTATGTATGTCCGTGCTTTTGAATGCTCGTTCACAATAGTACAGTGCATTAATCGCATAATACCTTGCGATTAACGCACTGTACCACGCAATCACACCTACCGAGCATTCTGGTGTGGGAGGTGTGTTGCGTTGCCCTTCATTTGAATGGTACCCCAAACGCACCTCCCACCCACAGGTCATATGCCCACACCGGAACGCGTTGTGCCCTAATGCCGTACGTTCCATTGCAGTGCGACTTGGGTCGCAACTTAATGACCAAGGACAAATGTGGGTCCTGAGGTTACACAGGCTGAGAACCACTGCTTTAGTGGATGCTGTACAGACAAAAGAAACCAGAATTTTCAGATAGGCACCACTGTTTGTCTTGGTTTAGTAGGGGTCAGATTAGAAGCTTTCCTTGGTTAATCTGGGAGGGGTGCTGTAAGGTACCTAATTTTCAACAAGATAACAGAAAAGAAATGCCAAATTTGTAATGAGGTTCCAATAGTTAAAGGAGGCATTCCCTAGACTTCAGTTAGATTATACACTGGATTAAACAAAAAGGAACTGACCTTCAAAAAGACCTTTTGTGAAAAAAACATTGCTTCTGAAGATGCCAACTCCCTGTCTGTCAATCTAATCTTTAAGTTATTAACCTGGAAAGTGTACACAGATAGAGGTCAGAGGACTTCTGACTTTATCCTGACGATCTGCATATTTGTTCCCAGGTTGGTGACTCCGAAAGTATTGATTCCACTGAGCCACATAACAGCCAGGCATCAAGAAAGTTCAGCAATGAAAGCCCTCTTACGTCTCTCATGATATGTTCACTTTAAAAGTATGGAACTATATTAAAGTTTAAAGCAGTTTACTAAACAGCTGCTAAATGAATAGCATACACAAAAATGATTTACCACCATAGAACTCATAGATCCCTGGTGCCCTATCTTGGTACTTACTGTGCAGCCCGAAGGCCCATCCAGGCGATAGTAGGCAAGCATGGACTAACCTGCAGGAACACACTGCTTTTTTGGCCCCACAAGGCAGTAGTCAGTGTTTTCCTTGCCTAAATGCTTACTTTGGGATAGAGAAGTAAAATATTCATGAAACTGGATTCTACTAGCTAAATGATTTGGTTTACTTGTTTCACACTTCCTTACTTTTTCTGTTCGTAGCATGGTTATAGCCTTTACTGTACATTATGTGAGGCCCTTTGGTCATGTTAGGGGCCACATTTGAGGCACCCTATATCAAGTAGATTGGCCAGTGCTATCATACATTAAGGCTGGGGTTCACACCTGGGCGTTTTACAGTGCGTTCCTACGCGCTGTAAAACGCTCAACATGTGAAAACCAATTATTGCCTATGGGCATGGTCCCCACCTGGGCGTTTTACAGCGCGTAGGAACGCGCTGTAAAACGCCCTACACCCAAAGAAGTACAGGAGCTTCTTTGGGGCGTATTTGCCGCGCATATCCATTGGAATACAGCCAGGTAGCCCTTGGAAACGCGCGTAAAAACATGCGGCACGAAACGCGCGGCAAACGCGCATATTCCGTACGGCTACGTGTGAACCTAGCCTGATAGATAGATAGATAGCATTCTGCTTAAAGGAGAACTATGGGGTCAGTGTTTTTCCCCATAGTTCTCCTTAGGGTAACGGGAGGACACAAACTAGCGTCCTCCCGTTACCCTAAGCTCAGTATACCACGAGCTACAGCTCGCAGTATACTGAGACGCCGCAGCCGGAGCGGATCCCGACGTCGATGACGGGATCCGCCCAGCTGCGTGATTGACAGCTGGCTCTGCCTATCTAGAGGCAGAGCCAGCTGTACCCGCCCCCTCCCCCGTCCGTTCCGCCAGTCCGCGCTGGCAGATCAGAGCGCGGAGGGGGTAATCCAGTCCCTCCCCTGTCACGGCAGAGAGCCGTGACAGATCGAGAGGCGAGCGAACCCGGTATGTGTTCGCTCACCTCCCGATCTACTGAGCCGACCTGTGACAGTCTCATTGTCACAGGTCGGCTAGAACTATGAGGTGAGTGAAAAGCACTCACCTCATAGTTCTCCTTTAACATAAGATATTCTACAAAAGCATGATTAAATAATAAATCAAACAGGGACCCCGTATCATGATTGTAACAATTCCATAGCATCTTTAGAATTAATCCTCATAAGGATCTTACATTTCCTGCTATAATTCATTTACTGCATACATGACATACAGCAGAGTTCTCAAATGTCCCATACATGAATGGTTAAATAGTGAATGCCTCCAGCACGAGGGACCTTATTCACAAGGGTGCACCAGATAGCCTCCTTCAAGAAAGACACTGTGATTCTAGTATGTAATATGTACTGTATATCCACAGATCTCCAAATAATACACGTATTGTCTAAACAGGAACATCTGCCATGCGTGACTAAATAAGTAAAAACCTGCAGCATGTGCACCAATTAGGGTTTTTTTCAGATTAGACGTTGCAGCTTAGATATGCAAACACATAGAACTGCAGACCTCCAAATAATTCACTTAATATCCAGACGGGTCATCTGCTATAAATTATTTTGTAAAGAAAATTGACAGCTGTGAACTAAATCCTTTTTTTCTACAATAAATGCTACAAATGCACTTGCAAGCATATATTAGAAAAGGTTTTTCTCGTTTAGGCACATAAGGGAATGTGTCCTAACAAATTACATACGTAATTTTCGATGTTATAGTAAAATGTCTACTGTGAAGGTAAATCACTTATTGAACCTCTAGGCAGATGAAAGACACAAATGTACATTGCCCAGCAAAGTATTTCCTTACATTTTTGCATTTTTGTCATAGTTACAAAGTTAGTCAGGTTGAAAAAAGACACAAGTCCATCGAGTTCAACTTATAGAGATAAGAGAAAAAATAAATAAACAAGAAGAAAAACTTAAAACAGAATGCTATGCCCACAGTTACCCACTGTTGATCCAGAGAAAGGCAAAAAAACAACCCTATAAAGCATAGATCAATTTGCTCCAATGGGGAAAAACAATCCTTCCTGATCCCATGAGGCATTCTGATATTCCCTGGATCAAATAATGTCTGGTGCTTAATAAACCTATAAGAACTCAATATCCAATAATATTCTAAACTCATAAGAGTTTAGTTGCCCTTCGCTGTACTTTCTCCAGTTCTACAACATCCTTTTTGTGAACTGCTGGCCAAAACTGAACTGCATATTCCAGATAAGGTCTTACTAATGCTTTGTACAGGGGCAGGATTATGTCTCTACCTCTGGAGTCTATACCTCTTTTAATACAAGAAAGTATTTTGCGTGCTTTACAAACTGTGGCTTGACATTGCATGCTATTATTGAGTCTATGATCTACCAGTACACCCCGATCTTTCTCCATCAATGATTCCCCCAAGAATACTCCCCCTGGAGTGTATGATGCATGCATGTTTTTAATCCCCAAGTGCATAACTTTACATGTATCAATATTAAACTTCATTTGCCAAATAGATGCCCAATCAAACAGTGCATTCAGATGCAGTTTCACGTTTTTTTGTTTTTTTTTGAGTATTGGAGGGCCACCACAGAGCCCCTCCTTCCTTTTCAAAGTTTGTTCACAGCTTGAATTAATATCACGGTTTAAATTTTAGTTTTCTGGGTTGTTTTACTACACCGCTAGCCAGAGGTTCACGTGTTTAAAATATACATGCCGAACCAATGAGGTTGATCACTGGCACTAATTCTGAAGGTTCCAGTGTTGATTTTTATTATTATTATTATTATTATGTTTGTGTGTTGAACCTTCTAGTCATATGTAAATAATCCACTTGAATCAATTTTTTCACACGGATTGTTGTAATTTTTACACAGATTTGTTTATTAACACTTTAGTGTGCAGTTGGTTCACATAGACCGAGCGCAACATATTTGCTTTACATCCTGTAAGGACTGTATTGACACATCCTGTAATCAAATCATGTAACCAAATAGATGGCTCCAACTCTCTCAGCTCAGTACCCCTGAACTACCTGTCCGGTACAAGATCACAAGGGATAGAGCCATCTCCAGCAGTTCATCCATTAGTTTGGAGGAGGGAGCAGTGGGGAGCAGTGGTTTGCCTTGTTATGCCTTTTTGTTGCTGTGTCTGTCTGCCTTTTTTCTTCTAATTATTGGGAGCTTTTTGTGTTTATTTTTTGCTTCATTTGAGGTCAGTGGTCGCTTTTTACTGCTGTCCTGTCTACAGCAAACTCTTTTTTTTCTTCAAGGCTAATAAGAATGGGCTTTTGTTTTAGGAGGTGGTATTTGGGGTTTGTATTTCATTTGTGTTTTTTAATTTTATGTTAATTATTATTATTATTATTACATAGTATTTATATAGCGCCAACAGTTTGCGCAGCGCTTTACAATATAAGGAAGACATTACAGTTACAATACAATTCAAGACAAGATGGTAAGGAGGGCCCTGCCCCTGAGGGCTTACAATCTAAAAGAGGAGGGGGAAATGATACATGAGGTAGCTGTGGTAGCTGTGGGAATAATTTATGTGAGAATGTGAAGGATGAGAATGTGAATGTTAATAGAGCCTTTTTTAAGTTTGGGGTGCCCTTCTTTCTGGCCATCTGATTTTTGCAGTGACATCCTGTCTGAAAATAAAAAAAAATAATAAAAAAATAAACCCAAGAACAGCCTAACATTAAATCATTCACATTCACCGCACTCCCCTCATCCCTGTGCATATAAGTTGATTTATACCAGTTAGGCCTATTATCTTGCTGCTGGCCAATTCTACACTGCTGTATCCTCTGTAGTATCTTAATGATTTTAGTAAAACCCAGCATGTGTTTTTTGTCTCCAATAAATTTGGGCCTAGTCATGCTATTTAAAATGTCCTGGTGCTGACCAGCTTTACACTCCTGTATAATCTACTATCTCTTAATTCGTGTAATAAAACATCTGTCTGTACTCTTTGTCTCTAGTACATTTTAGCCTATTATCTCTAAAAAAAAAAAAACTGTCCTGCTGCTGGCCAATTTTACTCTGCTGTATCCTCAGCAGTATCTTATTTTTGTATTAAAGCCCCAGCCTGTGCTCTTTTGTTTCAAATACATTTGGACCTACTCTTGCTAATTAAAATTGTCCTGTTGCTGGCCAATTTTATACTGCTGTGTCAAATCACCTCCCTGTACTCTGCATTGCTAATGCATTTCAGCCAGATCTCCCTCATTAAAAATATCCCGCTAATGTCCACTTTTACATTGCTGTATCATATGTGGTCTTTTAATTCTTAAGGACAGCTTGATAGAAATTGGCGAGCAGCAGGAAAATTTACATCAGTGAGAGCAGAGACAGCCACAGCAAATTACTGCCCAGTTTCTATCTGCCGGTCAAAGAGGGTCTGTTACCATTTAATGTTAAAACTACCTGACAAAAAGCCTCTTTTTTGAATTGATATTAATCTTATTAGGGTGCTGCTGTATGTAAGCCAAGATAATTGTAAAAGAAGATCAATTCTAAAGTCAAATATGCATTGCCAGTGTATGCCGTATGAGATTGTCCATGAAAATTGTACTGTTTCTTAACACCACATAAAGCTTTAAGCCATTTCTCAAGCATGTTATTTAAAAGATTTGTGTATTTTCAGTGTTGTCCTCAAAGCCGCTTGAAAAGAGCAGGCAGTGCCCAGATTCCTATACCTTTTTTGACAAAGTGCCCAGATTCCTATACCTTTTTTGACAAAAAAAAAGTAGAAAAATGATTTTAGGAAATAGGAAAGTAAAACAATATATATAATATAAAGTAAAGGAGAAAAAAAAAGAACAAATAATAATAATAAACACAAAAACAATTGGGCGGAGCTAGTGTGGACAGTTTCCTATTGGCCGGCACCTGCCAGCCAATGAATAACAATTGGGTGGAGCCAGCCATGACGTCACAGCCGGCTCCGCCCAGTTGTTATTATTTAATGACAGATCAGAGTCCCAAGGTCATTTGTGGATGCTGATCTGTCATTACAAGTGGGCGGAGCCAGCCATGAGATCTCGTCTGGCTCCGCCCAGCTGTCATTTGCTTATCCGCTTCGGCTCCGCTTTCGCTTTCACTTTGGCACGATCGAGCCGAAACATATGCCTTCAGCTGGCTGAGCCGCTCTGCTGCCTTTGGCTGCTGTACGGGCTATTGTGAATAGCTCGTACAGCAGCCCTTCGGTTACCCTGAACGCAAGGGCAGAGGCGGCCGAAGGATCAGACTGGATCCTTAGGCTCTTTTGTGAATAACCCCCTTAGTGAATGAACCCCCTTAGTGAATGGAACCTGGGCAGATTTGGCCATTACTAAATAAAGATATTCTAACATTGAGATCTTGCTTCCCTCATTACTGTTTCTGTCCACCTGGAAGTTTTTGTGGTTCCCACCAATTTATTTTTATAATGATAATTATTTTCTTGTCACCGGTGCTGAATACTTCCATTCTTTTTTTATAAGTTTTTTTATAAGTTTTGTTATACAGTAAAGTACAATATACTGTAGCTATTAATATGAATGGGCATATGATGTATCAAAGAGTTTTTTCTTTCTTTCTGGCAAATGTATCAGGATGTCACTTGCATCAATAGAAAGAACATAAAGTACACAAGAGAATTCAATGAATTACAGCTCAGGAAGTTGCTGATACTTTGTTTTACATTTCTGAATGTGTAAAAGAACATTTTTTAGGTCGTCATGTTGTAGAACTGATAAAGTATTGTTATTACAGACACCCACTGTAGACATGATTAATTTTGATGAGACTAGATCTATTAAAAATTAGGCCCTAAATGCTGATTGAACCTCAAATGCTATGCGATGTGTTTAAATGTGCGCCTATAGTTTCCACCCACACACAAACACATACAAACTCAACACCATTGTAAATTCTCTTCCAGCTACCATCTCTGTGTAGAGCATCCTCCTGTGTTCTTGATAGTTGCTGATAGACTTCCCAACCAGATAACTATTTGTCAGACCTGATTCTTACCCTTCAAATGCCAGGCCTGAAAGTGTGTATTGAGATTGCTGACTGAATCAATATAGCTTAGAAAGGTGCTTGCTTTGTTTGCGTTCCACCAAATGTTGCCAAGGCCATACTTGGCACTGTAGGGCTTTCATTGCCTCCCCTTCTGACACTACCCCAAGCGTATTTCAAAAGCCAGGGAGCATGGCCTGGATGCCACATGGGTCCTGGACATCCTTTCGCATTCAGTGCCCAAATGTGAATAGAGTACAGCATAAACTGTTACATATCCCTAGTAAGGAGTTGTGGATGTAGGTGAGGAGCATTGTGCATAGAAAGTCTTCGATACTTCTGCCAGTTAGGAACAATGATTACTTGGTGTATGACATGAAATATAATTTGATTACAAGTAAAAGTCCGTGCTAATCTCCTATACGATTTAGCAGCCAGCATAAATGGAACAATATACAGTCCAAGAGATCAAAAGTAATGGAAAATGCAGCACCTGAAATGCCAATAACATCCTCTGCTTTAAAATGTAAACATCAATCCTCATCAGATCCAGTCTATGAAGACAACCATGACACTCACCAGATCCACTGACCCCACAGATCAACAGAGGTCAGGTCTCTCTTAGTGATGCTTATCCCCTCCTGTGTCTCCCATCGGCAATGGTGGATACACTCCCAACAGTATCTCCCAGTTGTCTCCAAAGCCTGTACCCTCTATAGATACGGGCAATCGCTCTTCCCTTCCACATTTTGTATATTAGTAACTTTCTCCCGGCAGTTTGTCACAATTTGGTTTGCATCCAGCTTGATTGTGACAAACTGCTGGGAGGAAGTCACTAGTTCAAAGTGTGGAAGGAGAGAGCGATCAGTGTATGACTGTCCTCGGATCTGCTCTCCTGATTTGGACTAAAACATTTTCCCTTTTTCACATCTCCATAACATAGGGGGGAGGTGTTCTGCAACTTACAGAAGAGCACTGAAAAGGCTGATAACATTGTTTTAGATTTAAGTTAAGTGCAGCAGAAGTTAGAAGGACACTAGATTTCTGGTAGGATCAACAGGTTTACTTGTACTTGCAGAAAATGTAAATAGCCTGATATATAAGAGTGTCAATGCAGCCACCACATCAACTGGTAAGCTGCAGTATATTACATTTTTGTTCTTGGGTACTAGATGTGCGGACCCAATGAGAGCAAACTGAACGTACACAATACATTATTCCACCAATTTCATTCCACAGCTGTGCTGGGGCAGTGTCAATTAGGATCGATCTAGCTGGCACTGTCAGACAGAGCAGAATTCTGAAACGTTCTATTATACAAAAGAATACACCACCTGTCTCTATTTAAACCAACCTACCTTTGTCCGTTGTTTATCCCTTGAAAAACCACAATAAACATTTAATACGTTAAAAAAAAGAATGTGTCATTGGCTTTTAGCCACAGGATGTGGGCATTGCAGGATAGCACCTTAGACTGCAGCATTGATTGCCTATGAATGAATGTGACCTTGCTGTTTAGGTTTTCACCCAAATAACAAATTACATTCTTACTCTAGGTGTGCAAGATGGCAGATGTACAAGGGTTAATGGACAGGCTGGAGAAAGCTGTTATTCGTCTTGAGACAGCCCTCGCTTCATCCAACTTTTCCAAGTCAGCAGCAAATGATGTTGTGAATGGCATTGATGGCGGTAAAGTATATTAAAATTTAGTAGAAACATGCATTTTGGTGGTTATACATGTCTTGAGTACAGCATAACGGGAAGTAGTAACAAGATTTTCATGGGGATACTTTGTGATGGAAGATTTGCAAAGATCTAGGGGAAACACTAAGGGGGTCATTCACTAAGCTGCCGAAGGCAGCAGATTGAATAACCGAACTGAAGTGAAGTGATTCAAACACCGTTTGGCAATTTACTTCGGCCCTGTACATACTCAGCATGTTCGGCTCAGCCGATCCAACATCTGGTAAACAAATGGGTGGAGCTATCTGTGACACCATGCCCCCCCTTCCCATCCCCCCCCGCTGGGTCCACCTATTTGTTTTGATTTGGCTGGCACTTGTTATATGGGTTGGTCAAATGGGTTGGTCAAATGATGTCATGGCTGGCTCCGCCCAGTTGTCATTCAATGAAAGCCCAGCATCCTCAGGTCATTTGAGCACACTGGGCTGTCAATGAATGACAACTAGGCAGAGCCAGCGGCGGTGTCATGGCTGGCTCCGCCCAGTTGACATTCAATGAAAGCCCAGCATCCTCAGGTCATTTGAGGACACTGGGCTGTCAATGAATGACAACTAGGCAGAGCCAGCGGCGGTGTCATGGCTGGCTCCGCCCAGTTGTTGTCATTCAGTGACAGCTCAGTGTCCTCAAATGATCTGAAGACGCTGGGCTGTCATTGAATGACAACAACTGTCCAGTTGTTTACATTTGCGGGTAGAACGGTTTGCTTCGGCAGACCATACTCCCCGCTTTGGCTATGACTTCGACTCAGCCAAGCCAAAGCGTATGCCTTCGGCTGCTGTACGGTCTATTGTGAATTCGGCTCTCATTGTGACCCTCCGGCTTCAATATTTTAATTCAGTGATCAGAAAACAAGAATGCAAAAATTAAGTTCTGACCTTTTTCTAAATTTCATGATCTGCATGCTTGTTGTGAGTCAGTGAGTCAGAAACAAATAAAACTAGTGAGTCACTGTAACATCCAGTCAAATATCACTTTCAGAAAGTGATCAGCAATGGAAAAAAACATGCAGTACACCTCTGCAATACATGAACATTTTCCCATGTTTTATTCTGTTAAAGACCCTGCAGGTACAGAAACATACCCACTGATCTGTCAGCAATGCACTCAGCTTCTACGTACTCTTGTGGGCTAACACACAGCGTTTTTGTGGACTTTAGTGTCAGTCGTGCCAAGTTTTCTTTTGCTGAACTATTCAAACCCATCCATACTCCCATCTCCACAACACACAGACTATTCATTTTGGAGTCCCAATATAAGAGCTAGGAGGGCTAATTACTCTCTTTGAGGTAACACAGAAAGTGTGGACAGAACACAGGATGACTGAATTTTTGACATGATCAACAGGTATTTCTTTACACTTATCGAACTTAGGAGAACTATGGGGTCAGGGCTTTTACCCATAGTTCTCCTAATGGTAACGGGAGGACATAAACTAGCGTCCTCCCGTCACCCAAAGCTCAGTATACCGTGAGCTACAGCTCGCAGTATACTGAGACGCCGCAGCCGGGACAGATCCCGACATTACTGTTTGGATCCAACTAGGACTGCAACAACTAATCGACATAATCGATTATAATCGATTATTGAAAAAGTTGTCAACTTTTTCAATAATCGATTAATATCTATTGAACCAACCTGTGACAGTTTCATTGTCACACGTCGGCTAGAACTATGAGGCTGAGTGATTTTCACTCACCTCATAGTTCTCCTTTAACAGACCAAGAGACATTCATTGCCAGAGTTTACATACACTTTAACCATACTTTGCCCTAAAATAAACTAGTCTTATTTGTGTAGAAACTTTAACTTGCAGAAGACAAGGACTCCATTGCAACAAATGTAAATATTAATTGTGCAACACCATGACTATATAATTGTCATAAGATGTTCATGACAGATAGTAGTTGACAGTACAAAAAAGTATAGTAACTGTGGTCAATCATGGGTTTACTGACTATATCCTGTATTGTTAATGTTTTATGTATGAAGACTGTAGCTGTGAGTAGGAGAGGCAGGCTGCTTCCAGAAACATTTATTGAATAGAGCTGATGCACAACAAACAAGTGAACACATGACAACATAGTAAAACAATGCCATGAAGTGTTTAAAGAGCAACTGGTATAACACAGCACCATCTGCTAATCAGGAGCAATAGTAAATACATTCACCCTAACCCCTAGATAACATAGTTGTTCAACTACTTTAGTCAATGATTAACCCTTTGTAGTGCTCACCCCCGAAGGAGCCGCCAGAATAACCCGGGTCATCACTAACGTGTCTAGCGATTATAGCAACCTGCTGCCTCAGTAGCATGAACCACCCTCTTCTAATGACCCACAGAGCTGAAATCCAGTCCAAAAGTATGATGCTGAAGAACTTTATTAACATATTCACTCTGGGAGAGAGGGTATAGGGACCTAGACATCCAGGGTGGAACAGGCAGACTCCAGATTCACCAGCCACTTTTAGTATTTCAGTGTAGATTCAATAGGAACCCCCAGCTGGATAATTGAGCAATAGATGAGCAGGGATTGACACAGAATCTTCAGTAGGAGAGACACCAGACTTGTTCCTGAGGTCCACTATTTTCCAGGCACCTCCAGCAGCCATGAGCTTCCCTGGTACTCCTCAGTTAACAGCAAAGGCCTCCGCCAGGCTTGAGGACTACCAGAGCACTTTCCACACAAGTATTTTCACCCCCAGGCCTAGCCTGGGGGCAGGCTGGACAGCACCCCAACCTGGACTAATCCATGGCAGGTGCCAGGCTGAGCACATGGCAATTCCCTTGATTATATATGCCCCGTCCCAGCATGCAACACTGGCTATCAAAGCCCCGGTGATTGGCTGGTGAACTGCACACTCACTGTGTCCCTCAGTGGCTGTCCCACACTGCAGCAGAGTCACACTCCACTCAGGCAGGTACAGTCAATGCTAGAACACCTGGAATTAACCAGATAAATGCCAACTATAATTCAGCCAGACTGACTACATCTCTGGCAATCACTAAATTTCTAGTAGCCACTCCACTAAAGGTGGTATGTGCTACACCTTCTAGATAGGCCATGTGCATTGTGAAATGGTACCAGGACCAGTACCATGATACCAGGACCAGTCTCATCACCTGTTAATTGCTCATGAGATAGTTCCACTTAGAAGAAGCTATTTCCATCCTGTTTAATAGGTGTCTGAGCTAAGTCGTCTGGACTGGCCACTGTACCAGTAATTTGCAGTCTTTAGATGGATAGAATCTTCAGTTTGATGTCTTAGCTAATCAGCATATTTTTATTTTGTAACCATTTTAGTCTAGTACCATAGTATATAGCATCCATTTTCGAGCCAGGTTTAAACTTCTTTACTTGTGTGATGTGTTCTAATTTTTGTAGAACTTAGGTTTTTGTCTGCCTTTTAACCCTGAGTTTAAAATGGGGTGAAGTCAATCCAACTAGGTTCTATGTTTCTTGCTCATTGGTAAACCTTCAACCAGTACTGGAGCATGGTGTTAAATGCTGATGGAAGAGAAGGTCCATCACTTTATTCCTATCTCCTTTTTCTTTAACTCATCTTTTGTGGTTTGGAACATGTATTACATGGGGGTGGTGCTGTTGTAATGAAGCAAACAAGATAACTGTCTATAAACACATTACATTTAGTAGATATTAACGTTGTACCATTGTCACACACAATTCTGTCTAGCAGGTTGTGGGGTCCTCTAATTTATGTGAAAGTAAATATTGTGGCTAAGTTTATTGGCACTGCTTCCAATCATTTTGAGACAGGAACCATTTTTAATGGATGGGGGTTAGCGGGAAACACGATTATTTACCAATTTTCAATCTCTTTATCCAGTTTAGGCCACCATACAAATCTTCTTGCAAGAGTTTCATATGGACAGTGCTTGGTGTTCTTCATGAAAAGCCTTAAAGGGTATTTATTGCCAAAACTTTTTTTGTTAGTTTTGGATAGGGTTAAAACTCCTGTCAGCTTTTACTGCAGTTGGAGGCTCCGTGTGAGAGATTCCTTCACTTCCTGTCTGGCAAAAAAGTTGTCCCCAGGACTGGAAGTGAGAGGAAATTATAAACCTCTGTGTGTGTTTTATTGATCTCTGTTTCTGATCCTGTCTGGTTAAAGGTTGTCTCCAGAACAGGGGGCCCAGGATAACAGTAAAACTTGACAGTGATTCTATCCTTTACCCATTCTATCCAAAACTAACAAAAATCTTTTTGATATACTGTAGATATATTTTGAGTTTAGGAACTTATTAGGGAACATTGCTTTTGGAAATCCCTTCCATACCAAATACAAAACTTGGGATAATACATGGTGAGTAGCAAGAAATGTCTAACACTTGGAACATTGATTTTAAAAGGGCAATAAGTGTAAGAACTTCAGACATGGTTGTAATCTCCAGACGTTGCTGGGACAGATGGCCTCTAAAATTAAATAGAGTGGTACCTCAGTTCATGAACTTAATTCGTTCCACGATTGTGGTCGCGACCGAATTGGTCGGGAATCAGAAGGTTCAATATAAATAAGGTTAATCTGTTCTGACCCCTATGAACGTGGTCGCGAACCGATTTTGGTCGCAAACAGAACACGCAACATGGGAGAAACAATGGAGAGCATATGACACGACTGTAACACAAACCCTCCAACACCTTCTCTGATAGGCATAAAACAATTTGCTCCTTAAAGTTCTGGTTACACTTACTTTCCACTAAAGCAGACCCTTTCTAAAGTTTATTAACTAAGCTCAGGTAAGTGCAATTAAAAGAAGAGAAATAATTAGTATTAGAATGTTATGTTCTACTGGAAGGGGTCATGTTGGAGACCACAAAGTGTTATAGAAGAGTAGCTATGATAAAAAAAAAAAGCACCATCTTCTGATAATGAAATATACAGTCAATACATCACATATAGGCCAATGATGTCTTAGTAGAAAATATATTTTATTTTCCATGGCTTGTAATCAGTTTTTCTGTGCTCCGCAGGTGTTGTTCCATATGTAGAAGCTTTTGATGCCCTGCTGGCTGGGGCCTTGGAGCAGTATCTTACGAACAGCAAGATCATTGTTGGAGATGTGGAGACACATGTAAGCCCTTTTATTAGATATATATTTTGCAAAAAAGCTAGGGGAGTTGTTTTTACCCTTCCACTAAAAAAATAAGAAGCCACAATTTTCTCTGAAATAACTTTAAACTGGCCAAATTAATTGGCATCCATCATGTTTATTCCGTATTTAACAAAAAAACAGGCTTTGCTTTTATTTTATTATTTATTTTATTGTTTATTTTAAATAATAAAACAACAAGTGGAATGGACAGAAACTATGGGACCCTTAACCAAATATTCACTGCAAAAAAGCAATTTCGGTAGCTCTCAGTAAGATTTCTGTACCTGCCAACAGGTAGTTTGACCCACTATTTTAGCGCAAACTGCTCCAGCTGTCTAACGTTTGATGGGTGCCTTCTCCAGACTGCATGTTCCAGCTCTTTTCATAGTAGTTTGATAGGATTTAGAACTGGTCTCATAGGAGGTAACTTCAGAATAGTCCAATGTTTTGTTTTTAGCCATTCTTGAGTGACTTTATCTGTGTATTTTGGGTCATTATCCTGTTGGAGCAAGGAAATAATGTCACCAGCACACCATTGTTGTAAATCAATGATCCATTTTAATGGCACATTGCCATCCAATACAAGCGCTTTCGGGGGCCGCACAGGGTCCCCTTCATCAGGCTCAGAATTACACATCAGTAACAGATACATCAACCTTATATAGACATCAGACAGTGTGAATAAAGATAAACCACTCCCATAGAAAAGAATGACATCACTGAGTCTGTTCCCGCCATAACTGATTCAAAACTAGAATTACCTCGACTATTCCAGGTGTACCGAGGCGCGTGGAAAGACCGGGCCGTTGTTCGGCCGGAGCGGGCTGTTGCCAAGGAGATCCCTGGAATTGTCTTTAACCCTGTAATTTCTGCTACAGAAATTTATTTTCTAGATGTTTTAATTAGAATTGATAATGGAATGATCAGCACATCTGTTTATACCAAGCCCACAGACAGGAACACACTTCTACGCTATGATAGTGCCCATCCCCACCATCTTAAGAATAATTTGCCGATATCCCAGTTCCTCAGAGTGATGAGAATCTGCTCTGATGAGGATGTTCGGACATTTCAATTAAAACAGATGGCGGAACGGTTTGCCCAAAGAGGGTACCCACAATCTGTTATTGATACAGCGCTGAGTAAAGCACATATTAAATTCGCCGGAACTCAGAGTGTACCGACTAGTGAGGAAAGACTCCCATTTATTCATACTTTCGATACAACAAACAAAGCGATACACAAAGCCACTGCATCTAATCTTAGCATGCAGACAGAAGCCTCGCACAATGTGTTAAGAATAGGCCCCTCCATGTACATAGACAGGGTCATTCACTCAAGAAATTACTTATCCAAGCTGACCCAAGTTCTAAGTATGGGAAGAAGCAGATCACCCTGTCAAACAAGGTAGGGTGTTACAGGTGTTTTCATTGCAACATCTGCAATTCAATGATCTGTAGTGATCACTTCTCACACCCACATACTGGGAGAAGGTATAACATTGGGGGCTTTTACACCTGTGACACAGACTTCTGTGTTTATTTGCTAAAATGTCCCTGTTCACTTGTATATATCGGCAAGACAATTGGACCCTTTAAACGTCGCTTTCAAAAACATAGAAGCGACATCAGGGTCACGCTGGACAAAATGCAAAAGAACGAGACATTCGATCTCAATAAACCGGTTGCAATACATTTTGCTAAGAATAGACACCAAACCCACGAACTTAGGGGAATCATTATCGAACAGATACGTGCGCATCCCAGGGGAGGCGACAGGGCTATACAGCTCCTTCGCAGGGAGGCCTTCTGGATCTTTACACTGGATTGTGTACAACGCAGGGGCCTCAACTCAAATCTGTCACTATCATGCTTTCTGGATGAAAGATAAACCCCTATATTCCATGAGCAAATAGAAAAGGGATTCACCCAAACGAGGAATCCCTGTGTTCCCTGATATCTTGAATTTCTCAGTGGGCCACACTAAGTTTGGCAGCTCTGAGCAACTCCACCAACAGTCTTTTCAAATAAGTCCCACCCCCCATACCCCTCACAAACCCGACCCAATCAAAAGATTTTTTGACCGGGACCAATTGATAACCTTCGATATAGGTGTCCAGCACTATAGGGTCTCCAACTGTGTTACTGACCTTTAATTGTTCTAGGCGAACAGTGCTATGACTAATGTATACCTAGATATACTGTTGTCACACACGGATCAAAATCAACTGGTTAATGAGTATCTTCCCCTCCCCTTGGGGATACTCCGGCAATTAATTTTGGGGTCTATTATGGCAATGATGGGAGTGAATATATGCTGATAAGCTCCTGCGGTTTAATGTGTATGCTCCACCTTCGTTTTGCATTTAATTTGACAATGATGGATGCTCAATGAGTTTAGAATTTTTGTTCACGTGCAGAATGAGCTAGGTGCATTGATAACCGTTATTGTCATAGGGTTCATACATGGTTTTTGTTTTATTTTTATTTTTATTTGTGTTTTGCCACTGAATCCGTTCTGCCATTTGGCTTAATCTCGTCTGCGCCTGACAACCTTTAATTTAATTTTACCCACTGGCAGCACCTGGTACTTCATGACAGTATGAGGTTTCCCTTGTTAACAGTTGAATACTGTGCTGACACTACCCCGTCGCCAAAGCACAAGCCAGCAATGTTACACGTTCTGCCTCTGACTGAGAAGGCGATGCCAGTCCGCAGCTCAGCTCTCCTCCTTGTGCCTAGATACGAGACGCGCAGGCCGTTGCGTAGCGACGATGGAGCGCAAGCCTCCTTGCGCCCCATACGATTGACATGCGCACTAGAGATGGGCGGCGCTCATGGCTGTGAAAAGCGTCCCATCTCCTTGGCAACCACCCGCTCCGGCCGAACAACGGCCCGGTCTTTCCGCGCGCCTCGGTACACCTGGAATAGTCGAGGTAATTCTAATTTTGAATCAGTTATGGCGGGAAGGGACTCAGTGATGTCATTCTTTTCTATGGGAGTGGTTTATTTTTATTCACACTGTCTGATGTCTATATAAGGTTGATGTATCTGTTACTGATGTGTCATTCTGAGCCTGATGAAGGGGACCCTGTGCGGCCCCGAAAGCGCTTGTATTGGATGGCAATGTGCCATTAAAATGGATCATTGATTTACAACAATGGTGTGCTGGTGACATTATTTCCTTGTTCTGTGTTATACACGGTGCCTACCGTGGTCACTACAAGCACCCACCCAGTCTTTGGGTTTATTGCGGTAAGGAGTGCAGCAAGATATTCTTTTTATTGAAAGTTCCTGTTGGAGGACCCATGACCTGTGACTGAGACACATTTTCAATCTCTCAAAATAATATTTCAATATTATCTCTATAAGACAATGAATACATGCGTATGAAAACCACCTGCCACATTGCACTATGTGATGCTTATCTAACAAGTCTACATAAATACATTTCTGATATGTCATAGTGTACAGCAATAGAAGTATTTTCCTAGAAAGCTCTACCTTATATTATTAAAAAGCAGTCCTTGAGCTCCAGTCAAGTGACTGCCCAGTCCTTGAGCTCCTGTCAAGTGACTGCCCGGTGATTGGGCTCCTGTCACATGACTGCCCAGTCCTTGAACTCCAGTCAAGTGACTGCCCAATCCTTGAGCTTCTGTCATGTGACTGCCCAGTCCTTGAGCTCCAGTCAAGTGCTTTGCCCTATCCTTGGGCTCCAGTTAAGTTACTACCCAGTCCTTAAACTCAAGTCAAGTGACTACCCAGTCCTTGAGCTCCAGTCAAGTAACTGCCCAGTCTTTGGGCTCCATTTAAGCGGCTGCCCAGTCCTTGAGCTCCAGTCAAGTGACTGCCCAGTCCTTAAACTCCACTCAGATTACTGCCTAACCCTTGAGCTCCAGTCAAGTGACTGCGTAGCCTGAGATAATGTAGGCAAGAGGAAGCCTTTCCTAAGTCTCTATTCTCTCTCCAGTGATCAGACTGCAACATTATAATGTTATAGCAATGCAGAGGGTAAGAGGCTGCATGCAGTAACATGAAAAAATATGTCTACTAAGTGTTTAAGAACATACATACTCTCACCTCACATAAGCAGGAAATCAGTGATTTTAGAGTTGAATACCATTAATTGTGCCATGGTTTTTAATGATTTAATAGTGCTGCACAGCTCTTTGCACATTTTCTGCATGCCCCCGAGGTCACCAACTCAGCAACGCATCTGTATGCGGCCTCCTTCCCCACCGCCACCACCACCACTGTGCCTGCATATCTCTCCCCCATACTCTCTCCATTCCAGCCTTGCCCATTCTAGGAGGGCCACACTTTTGCTAGTTACTTAGAAAAAAGTGTAATTACTGTCATCCTATTACAATTTTCTAAATTTTGTTGTAAAATAAACAAGTTACTTTCAGAGCCACAATGCAAATATCCAGGTTTGTGGGCACTACCCAGTGGTAATTTTTTAAGAACCTGCATTGGTTCAGTTCATGCCCTTCACTGCAAGTCACCTTGTTGGACTTTTTAATAAATCAGACTCTGTGCATTTTAGTGACCAACAACCTGAAACAAGCACTTAGCCTGGGAAGTCTGACAATCTCATGAACTAACTCTCTGGGTAGTGAATCTCGGATCAGTTTGAGAAATTTGTAGCCTGCAGCTTTAAAAAAAAAAGTCAGTAATGTCGGCTACCACATTTCTATCCTCAAAAGGTTTTTTCATTTGTATAATACCAGACTCAATATTTAAACATTGGACATGATACAAAGCATCTACCTAAACACAGCGAGGTACTGTGTTAGATTCATCTTTTATTATTTTACAAGTAAGTAATAATGTTCAAGGAGCAGAGACATTCTAAACACAGCTCTCCCTTATTTTATGTCGCTCATACTTCAATACACTACAGATGAAATTACCATCTGCTATTACAAAGTCACAGTCTCAAAATCCTCTCCATCTGCTTCTACCCAAATACTGTAGCTGTGTAACGTAGTACAAATATGTGTGTGCTGTATTGGTAAAACTTGGTAAAACGTCCATACCAAAATAAAATAAAAAACATTTAAATAGTAAATTGAAAAAGTAAATTACCTTCTCCCGTTCATTAAGGGACACAAGAATGTAATAATTCTTAGACATTCAGGTTATACCCAGGCCAGATTTACTCTCTCTGCTGCCCCAAGGCCAGGTTTCTCAATGCACTCTGCTTGCTCAAAGCAGGGCTAAATGTAGAAAACAACTACCTGCCCGGGGGCCCGGAACTGCATGTCCCAGGAATCAGGAGATAGGAATTCCACACCCCTGCTGTCCCTCTACTCCCTGCTGACCCAAGGCAGGGCCTTGGTTGGCCTTGTGGGAAATGCGGTCCTGGTTATACCACCACCTACACGAGGATTTTGGCACTGGCAGAACAAAAAAACAGCAACCAGCCTGGTATAACCCTTCCCACTCTCAGTATGCCTTAGTTTATTGTTAATGTACTAAGAGGATGGATTTTATCTTTTATCTACTGAGAAAAGTTTAAACATTTTTACTAGCCATGTTTTCTTTTTCTTAACATTATTGTTTCTTTAGTGAGGATTTTGCTACATGCTGCTTTCAGCTAGTTTCTCAGCAATAACTTTGGAGGCTGTACCTGGACCTCACTGGACTGGACAACTGCAAAGCCTGCCTGGAATGTGAGCTTCTAGCACTGGACTCTGCGTTTGACGCTTTCCAGCCCCTTATATTAGTCGCAGAACGCTTTCCACGTCCAGAGCCTCCGGGGTGAACCTTTCTCTGAAGTACTCACTTTTGAGTAGGTCGTGTAGGCTGAGCATCGGGAGCTACTTCTTTTATTAGAACTGTTGGGTGCCATTACTCTTCCCTTTTTTACCTATGAAAAGGGTTTAAATGCTAAAGTATTCAGTGCTGTGTCATTAGTTGGAGTGCCACGGGCACACACTCCACACTCTGTTCCTGCCATTCAGTGTGGGGTAGCATTTTTCTGCTGCTGCTTCTAATTGCAAGAGACACATGGTTTCACCTCGGTTAGTCTTTGCTGCCACCTACAGTGACCTGGTCAGCTCTGTCCATTTGAACCTCTCCTATAATTAACTAGTTTATGAGTACGTAAGCTTTTATCTGGCATTCTGGGTGAAGGGGGGCAGTTCTGCTGCATCAGGTCCCTCTAGCTCACGATCCAAGGGCCTGGGACTGATAGCCTGGAACATTGTCCCCTGCTTGAGTTCCTACATTATTTAGAGTCTTCCTTAGCTCTGAAGGGGGTAGCCATCTCCTCAACCCTATCATGGAAGGATTTCACTTCAGTTATGCAAGATTTTATAGTTGAAATTGCAAATTTGATTGCTGACTCTAACCACAGTGGCTTTAGTGGTCTCTGCACCTTCTGCTGCAGAGGCTCTATGTAATGAAGAGTCTCAAAAATCCTTGCCGGGCGATATTGTCTCTGAGGAGTCACAGGCATCTGCTCCCAGGCTTTAGAGAGAACATTTTGGTTCCTATTGATGCAGTGCATGCCAACCAAAAATTGAACAGACATTAGCTTCTACTAACACTGTTCTTAATTTCCTTAGTGTCCCTAAGACTTCAAAAACATTTCCAATGCAAACTCTACTCCAAGGAATCCTGTACTATTCTGGGAAACGCCTGATAAACTATTCACATCTCCCAAATGTTTTGCAGTTGAAAATCTATTTGAGGAGGCCTTTGTTAAGACGTGGGGTGTTCCCACTGTTGATCTGGCAGTGTCTCATCTTAATAAAGCATTGGCAATTCCTGTAGAGGATGCACCAGTGTTTAATGATCCCATAGAAAAATGTTTGGAAGATCCTTTTAAGAATCATCACAGCCATTACAGCCTGCCACGGCGATGATGTTAATCTACCAAGCATAAGGGTAATGAATTAAACTCATTAAAAAGATCCAGTTTTCATTAATGCTGATCCCCTATTTATAAAGCACTTAGAGCTCATGCCAGCTGCTCTACACTACTGCAAAAACTGGTTCAAATGTTGGTTGCAGAACAGGCATGTAAAAATTGTCTTCTGCACATGCCTTTTGAGGGTCTCTAGAGCTTCATTGGACACACTAATCAAGGATGTTCTGAGTGCTCTTCTACTCCAGCAACAGAAGTCCAGGCCTCAAACTGGGAAGACCTCCCCACCCACATCAACAACTTCAACTTCAAAACAAGTAGGTGCTCAGTATGAGTTTGACTGTTCGCCAGTCTTTGCCAAAACAACACAAAATAGGAGCAGCCACAGATACCTTTTACCTTCGATCAGTTCTAGAATTGTTAGCAATTCTCCAGACTACTTGAACTGTATAGCTTAGATCAGATTCACAGCAGTAGGTGTCAGTAAGAAGGGAGGATGTACTTGCTGGGATTTCTTTCTACAATTTCTATTTTCTTAATTTCCCTGTAGCTTTTTCCACCTGTTTTTTCAGCAATTCCAATTGTCTTAACAATTTGGAGTACACATTTTACTGCAGAAGTTTCCAAAGAATTCTCACAAAAGATTTTGCAAGTTTTTTCACATATTCATAGCCACTATAATAAGTATAGCATTCGCAGAAGTCCCTTTGTTATTGACAACCCCTTTATTCCTATCCTATCTATTCTGTAAAGTTTGTTCTGGATTATTTTCTTTGAATGGGTTTCCCAATAGATTTCTTTAATTGAGTCATCTCTGGTTGAAGCCTCTGTAAGCAATCCTTGATCTCCTTCAGTCCTTCAAAGATGATTTTGCCTTTCCAGAGTCTTGTCCTGGAATAGTTGATGATACTAGCGAAACATTTGTAATTGAGGTTACAAAGATGTAGCTATCCTTTGCAATTGGTGAAATGATAAATCGGTAGAACTGCTTAGCTTTTCCTATAAATGAGTTTTAAACATTGTTCCATGGAGACCAAAAACAGACTGTTCTTTTAACCAGCTATTAAGATCTATCATTGAAGAATGAGTAATTGCCTCTACTTCTCGCACAGCAGCTAAAACATCTTAAATTCATTCAGTAAACAGGGGTATTATCTCATCTTCTTTCTGGATTATTTCCAAAAAATCCATACATATGAATATGTACCAATATCTACCAAAATATCTTAAAATGTATAAATAGCACTCCAATGTACACCAGCACAGATCAGTCTGGTCTGTGTCATTGTACACCAAAAGCATTACTTATTTCCAATGCACATCCATATAAGGAAGGACCCAGTATTTTAATGCCAGGCTTGACAAAGCTGTATTCTATCCCTTAAACCAGGGGTGGCAAACTCAAATTCATCAGGGGCCGCATCAGCAGTATGGTTACCCTCAAAGGGCCGGTTGTATAGGACTATGCATCTACTCTTTATTATCATAAATAGTTGCCTCTGCATTCAGTTGCTACTGGTTTTAATAATAATTTAAGTAATAACTAGCCTTGAAAACATCCACAAGAAACTTTATTGGAGACTGCTCAGACTGCAGCAGAAATCCCTAATCTGGCATTTTCAAGTGACAGCTGTCACCTAGTCAAGTTAATGATCAGGTGACAGCAGCTCCATGTAAACGCATGCACACCGCATGTAATGATATGTGATATGATTACATGCGTCCAGGGAGAGTGATTGATTCCTAGCGGAATGTAAACATATCACGTATCTTTACATGCGGTGTGCAGGCGTTTACATGCAACTTCTGTCACCTGATCATTAACTTAGGTACCTATTGCCATGGATACACTTTGTCCCAGGAAGTGGGTCATCCTGCTACCCTCTTGGCTAGCACGATGCCACATTAGAACATCATGACAGCAGACTCACAGGGTTATTTACTAAAGGGTGAAGAGTTTGGAGAAGGCAGGAGAAGTGAACAATCTAGTACAACATAGCTGAACTGTAAAGTGAACTGAATTAGAAATGTTTTCCAAATCAGCTATGTTGTCCTAGATTGTTCACTTCTCCTGCCTTCTCCAAACTCTTCACCCTTTTGTGAATAACCCTGTCAGTGTTCCGCCAGCACTCCTGCCTTACATAGCAACTGTATGTTTTGCTTACCTGCCCCTGTCTGCTCTCAAAAGCTGTTATTTCCAGCAGAATTCTAGTGCCATTTGATCTTCAGTAATATTGCAGTGAGAATGGATGGCACCTTTGTCTTCTGTGATATGGAAGTGGAGGTCTGTGCAATTTAAAATACATGGCTGTTCTATGGCTGCATCAGTTTTCTTTTTTTAGGCTAAGAATAATTGCATGTACACAAAATACCTGTTGACCTTGCCAGAAACGCTGTGTCCTTGTCACTTCCTGTGAGATGACGTGAAAGAAAAAAAAAACAATCTTATCTTTCTTTTGCAAACTGCTAATCATATTGACGCATATGTAATGGGGATAAACAAAGGCAGACATGTTGAAGTGCAGCCTGGAGGACAACCATATGGCTCCTTCCACAGATACACTAAAGCTTAAAGTGAATTTCCACTTTTGCAGCCAAATTGGGTTAATACCTACTTTAGATTTGTTACATATTCCCATTCACAGCATAACAAAATAAAATTACAGCTTACATTTTTTTTGTTAGTTCTGCAAACTCCAGGACTGAAAAATCTTGTTCAGTTCTCACTGCCTGGGGGAGTTTGGGGGGAGTTTTATTACAAATAATTATTCTGTCTGTACTGTGCTGGCAGATATCATGATCACTGGTAAACTAGATGAGTAAACTGTTCAAAGGGTTAAATACTTGAAGACACAATTTATCAAAGCAATTGTGATAGTTTTAGCCTCTTAGATGATTTTTTATGTGCAAATCTGTCTTTTAACATGTGCCCCTGTTTTGACCTGAGCTTGCACTACTTTTCCAATTGCACCTGTTTTGCACCTGTTTTGCACCTGTTTTGTTTTGCACTTGTCCTGCGGCTGTCTGAAACTGGGGCATCACCTAACAAAATAATCACAACTTAAGAAGTCCCCATGACCACTTCTTCAAGATGTGACAGTTAAGCTTTTTGCCTGGAGTTACAAATCTTCTTTCCTGGAATCTATTTAACCTCATTTATGAACAACATTACACCAGCAACATAAATCTGGTGCAAATATATTCCGTGCAAGTTCAAACACTCGCAATTGGTATGATAAATTCCCCCCATGGTATGTTAATAAACTTTTAAAAAACATTCCTCAGTCTGTCCCTTGTCAGTTCACAGACATCTATTCTAACCACTAGAAGCTGCCTGAAGTGTCTTATGTATAACCCTGCTCCAAAGAAACAGCAACAAATGTAAGAAATACCCTTTCAATGAAAGGATATTGGATGGAAGGTGGCAGACAGTGTCACCCACTAAGCAAATTTCAGCTGGTTGATCAAGAAGCATCCAAAATTCACTCAGTGTATACCCAGTGTAAGTAAGAATTTAAACCCGTCAGCTCTTTTTTGCCATCTGTCCCATTAGGGAGATTTTCCTTCACTTCCTGTCCGATAGTCATAACAGGAAGTAAGAGGAAATACTTCCAAAGAAAGGGAAGTCCCTGGTGGTCAACAGAATCACCAGAACTAGTGTCCCCATTGGAAGATTTCCTATCTACTCCTGTTCTGACAACCCAAAATTTGGGATTTTCTTTCACTTTCAATGATAATGGTCATCACGACAAATAGAGAGGGCGAATCTCCCTAACAGAGACACAGACACCAATAAGTCCTGACAGGTGTCCTAATCTCTTTCCATTCCACTATAGAAAAAAGTTTTGGCATCAGTTGCACTTTAGGGTTAGATTAAGAGTAAGTGTTAAATTATGTTTAAGTTATCGTTGGGAAAATGTCTTTCCCCATTTATATTATAAAAGCTGGTATGTAACTTTTTAAATAATGTGTTTTAGCTCTTAGGGCCGGTGCACACCTAGGTGATCTGTGACCGCGTGGCAATCGTGCGCAAAACCGCACGGATTGCTGTGGGTGCAATTAATTACTAATGGCACCCCAGTTGCGCCGGGCGGATCGCACTGTTTCCCACCGCGATTCCTCCCGTGCTACCGAACACGATCGCGGCTAAGCCGCATGTCGTGTATCACACAATAAAGGTACATGTACCTTTTTTCTGCGATTGCCAAGCGGATGTCACTCCATTGAAATCAATGGGGCCGCGCGGCAATGGCTGTCTTTAATTGTGCAGGACCGCGCGATCCCGGATCGCTCAGGTCTGCACCAGGCCTCATTTGTTTACATGGTATGTACAGGTAGATGGGGAATTTGGTATGTGTATGTCCATAATTTACACAGTACAAGGTACCAAAGGTACCAACAAATATAGGATTATTGTCTCACGATCTGTCCAGACAACCATCTTATCTATGTGTAGCAGCAGATCACTAAGGTTGACACCCATTCTAATGTAGCTAGCAATCTATCATGGATCATTTTGATTCCGCAAGAATTTTGCTAGTGTCAGAAGTGTCTGACTGTCCTCCCTCCTTAAAAGGAGAACTATGAGGTGAGTGCTTTTCACTCACCTCCTAGTTCTAGCCGACCTGTGACAATGAGACTGTCACAGGTCGGCTCAGTAGATCAGGAGGTGAGCGAACACATAACCGGCGTCCGCTCACCTCTCGATCATGTCACAGCTCTCTGCCGTGACAGGGAGGGGCTGGATTCCCCCCTCCGATCCGCCAGAGCTGACTGGCGGATCGGACGGGGAGGGGGCGGGTACAGCTGGCTCTTCCTCTAGATAGGCAGAGCCAGCTGTCACTCACACAGTTGGGCAGTTCCAGACATAATTGTCAGGATCCGCTTCAGCTGTGGCGTCTCAGTATACCGCGAGCAGTAGCTCCCGGTATACTGTGGCGTCTCAGTATATCGCAAGCTGTAGCTCGCGGTATACTGAGCCTAGGGTGACGGGAGGACGCTAGTTTGTGTCATCCCGTTACCCTAAGGAGAACTATGGGGAAAAGCCTTAACCCCATACTTCTCCTTTAATGGCCATAAATATGTATGCTTTGCCCATCCAAGGGTGCATATTTATAGTTTGGTCTGCTATTAGCAGCTTTCAGGTGTCCAGACTAGGCAAACCACATTCTAATAAGCTTTACTCCTGTACAGTATGTTTGTCATAGTTACACTGCACCACTTGTAGACATTTCAGCTGAATAACATTTACATCTCAGATCGGGCATTTCTTTTGTGTAAAACTGATAACTTGATGGATATGCTGGCTTTTATCTGCAGTCATTCATGTGGGTAAGTGGAGGAAACAGACAGGCATTTTATCTTATCTTTTATGTCAGATTCGCTTTGTCAGCTCTGTGATTGTCATACTTTCTGTTTTACACCCCCTAAATTGAGGGACTGTTACTATTATTACTGGAATTTTTATTTAGCACTGACAATTTTACACACCCTGTCCCTGCCCTCAAGGTGCTTATAATCTAAGGTCCCTATAACACACACACGTACAGGGCCCAGTTAACCATCCAGCACATCTTTGGAGTGTTGGAGAAAACCCATGCAACCACAGGGAGAACGTGCAAACTGCTTGCAGAGAATGTCCTGATCAGGATTTGAACTGGGGATCCCAGTACTGCAAGGGAGAAGTGCTATCCACTAAGCCACTATGCTGTCCAGACCTCGCAAAGCTGAACTCCAGGGAGATGGATCGACTGAGGCGAACATTCGGCAGTTCATTCCTATTCTCCAAGAGTTCGAACAGCAGAGAGTGAGTTGCCAAATGTTTGGCTCAGCATTCAGGTCGGTCATTCTGCTTCACTACCTCAAGGGTAGTGAAGCAGAGAAAAATTTCAATATAAACAAAAAATAAAACAAAACAAAAAACAGCGTGGGGTCCCCTCCCCAATTCATGCCAGAACCTTTAGGTCTAAAAGGAATTTTAAGGGGGACCCCCAACACCCAAAAAATGACAAAACAAAACATAGGGTCCCCCCTAAAATTCCATACCAGACTCTTAATCTGAGCAGTGGCCTGGCAGAGCAGGAAAGGGGGGGGGCGAAAAGAGTGCCCCACTCCCTGCACCATACTAGGCCACATGCCCTCGACACTGGGAGGGAGCTCTTCTGGGGGGGGGGGACCCCCTGGAAAAGCACTTTGTCCCTGTGCGGACAAGGGCCACTTCCCCACAAACCTGGCCTGGTTGCTGTGGTGGTCTGCATCTGGGTACCCCCTTTCAGAAAGGTGACAAAACGCGTTGAGTGAGCGGAGCATACCGACAGTTGGCCATTGTACACGAGGAGTGAAGGACCTGTTGGATTTTTTAATGCTATTTGCAACTTATGTTGTGTAAGTGCAATTTTAACTGTTTCTAGAATAAACTTGGTTTTAAACTTAAAACGTACTGCACTATCGGAGATATGATGACTATTGTTTTGAGCTGTTGCGGGACCCGATCGAAGTGAGAGTGGTGGTATATTTGGGTAGATTTACCAACTTACTACCGTGGCATGCCTGACGGTGGAACATCAGAGACAAGCTTCTGGAGTCTGGGATTATCTGCTACTGAGCGATATATATGGCTTATCTTTATCTATAGCCATCTAAATCTGGTGATTGTGGGAAGAGTTTCAGAGCACTGTGCTTGCTTCTTTTGGTGTTTGTTGGGAGCACCATTCTGGACTTTTTACACATATATTACAGAAATCTGGGCCTATTTTTCAAAGTGGATTTTTTCTCCTTCTGGAGTGGACACTGATCTGTTTGAAGAATTATTTGTGATCCGGTGGGATCTGGACTCACTTCACATTTTTGTGCACCGATTTTTTATTCATGTCTTTTTTTGCAATAAGATTGTGTTATTACTATTTATTTAGCATTCACTTTTATGGTATTCTGACAAGGGGATATACGGATTGGTATTTGTTGATTAAGAGGAATTATGATAACATATTATCATCATGTTTTAGAGCGCATTACGCTTGTCATTATTTTCACATTAGTGTGACTTTTATGTTAATTTTAGGAGAGCATTTTCCCCCTTTCAGCACTACATTGCGACACACACAGGGGGGAAAAAACAGTTAGTGTAAATTGTTAGCATAGCATTAAGATAACATTAAGTCAGGTTGCGGAAAGCACAAATTAGCATGACAACAACTTTTTCACAGGCTTGCAATTGCTAAATATTCAAATGACATTGCATTCATTTACATGAGCCTTTGATGCTTCCCCAGTAAACTCAAATGTCATCCAGATAATCCAACTTCACCGTTGGGACCTGGGGATTATTCTGGGGAAGGTACCGTATATTTGTATTTATTTTTAGGATATATAGAACCTCTGTCAGATTTTTATTGCTGTCTGCGCCCCTGTTTGGGAGATTCATTCTCACTATATGCTCTAGTGACTATTATCATCATCTGGACTTAACTGAGGAAAAATCCAAAATTTTGATTTGTCAGAGCCAAAGCAGTAAAAGGGAAATATTCTAATAGGGAGACTTCTGGTTCCAGTGACAACCGTCTAAGACAGCATTAGGAGATATTTTCTCTCATTTCCTGTTGTGTCTACATGACAGGAAATTCAAGGGAAATAGAAAATTCTCCCCAATAGGACATGGATGTCAGAATAAAACAGAAAGAAAACAGTTTTTACTTTACCCAAAATGAAGAAACTATTTAGGCTCTAGACAAATGCGATGTTGCATCTTGATAAATTGTGTTTTTAAAATGAACTCCAGACAACAAACATCCCAATGCACAGCTGAAACAGATATATGGGAACTGGTTCTGTAATTCTGTTTAACCAGTCTTATTATTCAGACTCCCCTGTCAGACAGCACAGCCAGGTCATCGACCTGCACTTGAGCAAGAGCATAGCTTGATCAAGTACACACCCCAGCCTGGGGACTGGACAGTAAATTACCAGCAGTTCACTAATGAGATCACCCCTCTACTCTGTCTTCTTCCTTCTGCTTTCCATATGTTCCTGTCTGCATGTGTGCACTGCAGTAAAGTCTAACTGGTTCCTAGTGCTTGCTGTCTCGTTCTAAGCCAAATGCATTGCTGTGCAGCAGATTATAACAGGTTGATATCAATATCAATTGCATATATTTCCGCAATGCACAGACAGTTTCACTTAGCCCTGTAAATATGCACTTCCTTGTGCCCCCACTCTCGAGAGCCTGCCTTCTGAACTACAACTTAATGTTGGAACAATGTAGCATTATCATGCATTGCTGGAAGCAATGCATGATGGGCTATGTAGTCATGAGAAATCGACATTGCATCACAGCAAGCAACAGGGAAAGAGATGCAAAGCACAATGGAAATCCAGGAAGTTGATGAAAGTGATGGGCAGATTGAAGGCAGCACTCACTACCTAAAATTGATTTTTTGGGGACTTTGCAACTACTTACTATAAAGTTGCTACCTCTGACTCTGTCATCCTCATACTCATTTTACTGACCTAGAACAAATATGTTTATTGGGAGTTAACCTTTCCAGATTGAATGCATGCCCTTGGTCAATGACATCAATGGCTTAGCAGTGAAGCCTGGATGACCCCCAAAGCCAAAAACCATGTTGGCAGTAGCTGCTTTCCTTTTCCACGTTCCATAATTCATGTTTCACTTTCTGTTCTCTACAAATTAAAGTATGGTAGTAAATGCTGCTTTCACAGTCATAATAAAAAAAGGTCTGAATGAGTCCTGTGGCATCATTTTACAGGCCTCTTATATCTCATGTGCTAACAAGGTTCATGATTTTCATGGCATCAATGTGCTTAAATTATAAACTGATATCACTACTATCTCAGTATATTGATATGCGTTTTCAAAATATCTCATATATTATTCTCACGTCAGAAATATAAAACAATTGGAAATGTTCATCAAATATAGAGGTTGAGTGGTTATGTCATTTGTGTATTGTAATAAGGCTACTCTTTCTGTTACATCCACTACCCAGTAGATGTGTCACTGAGGGCTTAGGACCTAGTGAACTGGAATAAGTTCATAGCATGCTGTCAGCAGAAATGTAAACAATGAGGTCTGAACTACAGTTCGCTGCTCTATTGTACTCAGCAAGATCCTCACATCAACTGCGCTCCATTGGGAGGACCAAGTGAGATAACTGTATGGAAAGCATCAGCCAACATAAAACACAAGTGAGAAGCGTCATCAGATGCTATGTAATTCTAAATGTGCTTATGGTGCTACTTATTCTTATTATATAAAATATATTTTGTTTCTGTTTAAAGTGTATGAGATTCTTAAAAATAAATGTTTCCCTTTTGGTCTGTTAAAACACATTAAAAATGTTTTGTTATATTGTGTCGATAAGAAAATACCTCTTGATCCTGCTAGAAGTCTTGTGAGTTAATAACATCCTGTTCTCTCTGCCTGTATAACACTCCTAGCATTTGTATTGTTACCAGCTATCTCCAAGGACTACAGAACACCTCCCCCCCCCCCTTCTTGATTACACAGGGGTGGTTTTCTCTAAGGTGACCTCTAATGTCACCTTTGCACTTCAACAAAGCTAATCAAGCTCAGATCATGAATGAGAGCTCTGTAAGTTTCTAAAAGCTTGTCGCTTCTGGATTCGTTCTTCACAGATGATCTCTCTCCCCGCTGATTTCAGAGACAATAGCCAGACATATAGCACAGCAGCTGGGGAGTATGTAAACAGCTTGATTGGGCCGCAATCTGAGATGGAGAGATGAGGCAGATTTTATTATGAACTTAAAAATTAGAGTAGAACTAACCGCCAAAAATATTGTACAGACCCACACTTTATGTAAGCATTTTTACTAGGCCACAATTGAAGAGGAATAAACAATGCAGGTTTAATCCCAGAATAAAATTTAGACTGTGCTATTTCTTACACAAAAGCCAGAAATACAGAATGTATAGACTCCATATACAGTATGCCTGCCTTTTTATCTGGCCACCATTTTACAGAGACCAGTCAGGTTTTGTTATTTAAAAGAGTCTATCCTTTCATTGACAATGTCTAGCATTATTGCACAGGATTCATAGGTAGGGTTGAAGTAGGCAGATTTTCAGGACACACAGCATGCAGCTTTCTATCCCCAAAATTCATATCCAATAGTATATATTTCACAGAAAAAAAGAAGAAATATTGTACAGACTCCATAGACAGCACGGCAACAGTTGGAGTAGGCTGCATTTTAAAAATGACAAACAGCATGCAGGTTTTAATTTAAAAAAAACCACATTAGAGTATGTATATATTGCAGAAACAGGAATAAGTATTAAATAGACTCTATAGACAGCATTTCAGCAGTTGGATTAGGCTGCCTATTAAAAATGACACAAAGCATGCAAGTTTTCATTCCAAAAATCAATTTTTAAGTGTATATATTTCACACACAAAATAAATAATGTACAGAGTTAATAGACGGCATTGCGGAATTTGGTGTAGGCTGCATTTTAAAATGACACACAGCTTCCAAGTTTTATCTGAACAATCCACATAAAGTATATATTTTTCACAGAACAAAAAATAAATGTTGTGCACTTTATAGAACTGTTTATAGCACAGGCTAGCAGTGCTGTGTAACAGCAACTATCTCTCCCTGCAAACACTCGGTCAGCTATCCCTATCTTTTCAAATCCCCACACACATTAACAAAAAGCTGTTGGGATCCCTGATTTTTATAGGTACGAGACTGGCATATAATAAAACCCCCAATTTTGGCACTTGTAAGCTACAGGACCAGTGTGCAGAAACCAGGAAGTGCATGATTAGTAATTGGTTGCTAGATCTGCAAACGGCTTGAGTTCGGGTTGAGTTTGTGGTCAACCTAAACCCAAAAGGTTGACCTAGTTCAGTTAGTCCTTAAGATGGGAAACTCTTATAACCCCCAAAATACATTAACTTGTTAAATTTTTTTAAAATCTTACTCTGGATGTTATGACGGGTGTGGCTCTTCTATTCTCTATCATGTCTGCATGTCTATTTAAGGGCCACCTGCAAAAGTCCTTTAACAATAAAGCTGCCAATAAACTCCTATATCAAAACTATGATTTTATAGAACCTATTGAGTCATCCAGTGCTACTCACGATCACAATAACATTTAGGTTTTTATTGCTGTTTGTGTTTGCACTGGGGAGATGTACCCTCACTTTTGGCTGCAGTTGCAGGTGTATTAATGTGAGTAAAGAGATAAATTATGCTAACGAGATTTTTTATGCATTTTTTTATATATTTCATGTGACATTGTCTGTCTTTTTTTTCTCTTTTTATTAGGCAAGTCTTGTGGAAAATGCCTTTAAAGCAGAAAGAGGATTTTTGGTTTTTGCATCCCAGCACCAGCAGCCCTCAGAGGTAAGCACAAGTGATAGGCTAAAGTGTGGTGGAGTTATCAGTGTCCAGGCACTTTATGCATGTCACTGGCGGCTTAGTGGCAACAAATAATTTGTGAAATGTATGCACACATTATACAGTAAAGCTGACTAATGAAAACGGAATAAAGGAGAGTAGAGCAGTTACCAATAAGAGCATGACATATTAAAATTGAATGTGAGCTTCGGCCTCTCATTCTCCCTTGATGTACCTCTGGATGCATAGGCAGCCAGTGAGGGCAGGGAAAGAACCCTTAGCTCTGTGTAAGCTCTGACCTAAGCGATTTACAAAAGGCTTCTTCTGTCTATCACAGAAAAACGGAATGGTGAGATACTGAAAGGAAAGTAAGTAAAGGCAGCACATGGGCAAAGTACAGGTTAAATTTAGGTGCCCCGTTGAAGAAACAATGTTGAAGGAGAACTGACCTGCAGCCTTCTAGAACGTGTGAAGTGAATGTCCCTGAAGGATTCAGATGCATCACCAGGAAAAGTGAGCAATTGGGAGGGTGGAAAATTAAACTATTTACAGGACACAAAGTATGAAAGAAGACCGAGGAAGCTTTATTCAGAGAGTGGAGAAATATTGTGGTCACGTGAACTTTTACTATTATATGTGCTTATTAGCACTGGATACACTGATATATCACTTTGTGTATGTTATATATTTGTTACAATTACTACTTTTGTTTATATCACTGATCATATGATTATATAACTGATTATATTTCTCAATATTTATATTTTTAGTTCATATACACTTTTTGGGTTTTAGGGATTAGCGCTGCATGTTTGGTTTAATTTTGACTCAATGGGGCTGATTTACAAAGCCCAACACGCACACGCGCAGGCTGCGTGCGCGTTTTAACCCGTAGAAATGCATTTACCAAGCGAACACGTACATCATGGCGCGGTTTCACGCAGGCATGGCGCGTTTTTATGTATTTACTTGCGCGCGTGTCGTGTAATATGATTTTGGTTAGATATTTATGCAGCAGTTGGGTATGTTAAGAAGGGTTTGTTAGCTTGTAGTGCTGTACAGGTGATTCTGACATCTGTCTGGAATGCCACATGAGTAGTCAGAAGTGGTTGGGGTCTATTTAGTACTGTTCGGTTTAGGTATATTTTTGGGCATAGAAAAGACAAACATCATTTTAATCAGTTTAATGTTTTTAAAAGGCCTAAAGATCTCCTCATGTCTACTGAGCATGACATTGCCCCATGATCAGTCAGAAGAGAATAAGAATAATGATACGGTGATGTCATTGAGTTCTGCTTATTCTTAGTGGCTAAACCTGCATGGTCTTTGTTGAATCCGAACAGGAAAGCTAACCATTAGTTTATCAAAATGCAGGGGGATGAGAAAAGCAAATGAAGATAACAGCATATCTGCTAATGCCAGAGAGAAGGGGTAATTCTGTCATTCAGCTGTCTAGACTGTTTGTTTTAGTAATGTAAAGCTGTGAATGAGCCATTGAGTCACAACTGAGGCACAGAAGCTTTGCAGAGATTCATAGACAGCGATGTGGAGACTGAGAGGATTTACTTTGCTGTTGTCTTTTAATGTCAGACAAGGTGACTTTTTCATCTAAAATACAATATTTATCAAGGTATCTCCCAGTTTAGACCAAGAGCCAACTGCAGAGCCTATTGTTTAAATTGCTATTTACACTCACCATTTGTATCTACATTGTCTGTATATTTATGTGTCTGTGTATCACTGGAGGGAACTTATTAGATACATCCTCTATCTGGTATTACTGTGCAGTTTAAGATAACAGCAATACACAACAGAATGTCATTGGGACAAAACTTTAAACCAGCATCAATTTATATATTATTGTATCCATAAACATGTCTCAGTTTCCTAGTTTGGCATAATATTGTCACCCTGACACCAGAGTCCCAGGTGGGAAAGGTTGAGTACTGAGAAAGCTGTAGGCTGGCCATAGAGACCTGACAGTGGTTGGATGTTAGGAAACAGAAGGACTGCTGGATAACACTTCAGATGCTTTACTAAGCACACATACAAGTACATTAATATCATGTCACATTAGCTCATAACTGCATGCAATTCTGTTTGCTTGGAACATAGCTCCAGTGTTTTAACTGATCACCCCAAATAAACTTTTTGGACTTTTCCCATCTGATCTGTGAACCAGGGCTTCTGTGGAGGTCTGTTTCAGTCATTGAAATTACAATAGTCCCCAGTTCCATCAAAATAAAAGGATGGAGTGATGACCATCTCATTTTTTGAGTCTTGTGGAAGGTGGATGAAAGCAACCAGATAGAAATTAGTAGATGCATGACTAAAATGGTTCTCCATTTTGGGTGGAATGAGTCAGAGCTGAACCTTCCAATGGGACATCCAGCTGTCCTGAAGCCTGAAGGAGAGATCTTGTATAACACTAATGTGGCAAGCCCCGGTAATGTTGGAGAATAAATAATATTTGAGACCACTTCATTTATTTGACTCCTTAATATCACCGACTGCATGAGGGAAGCTTAGGCTGGTAAAAACAGCAACCTCATTCATCAGCCAGGCTCACCATATGTCATGACCTTGCAGAGATCACCAGGTTAAAGTTAAAGGAAAAAAACCTGGAAAAAAAACTAATGTAGCCATCACATCTAAGGATTGGTAAACTGCAGTATATTAAACTTTTGTTTTTGGGCTAAGTTACACTTTGTTGTACCAGACGTTACATTTTGTATTTGCAGATGTTGCATATAGTAATTTGTTCTTATATTGCTTACATATAATTCTATATAATAAGTGTAATATATGAATAGGCCCAAAACATGAAGCAGAGCTTACATAATAATACAAACAAAAAGAATGAATGGTTTGAATCTGGATGTGACATAGAAGAGGAAAATGGACGATTCTCATACAGCACTTCAGGAAATCTGGATATTTAGGGGTCTACTCACAAAACTGCCATAGGCAGCCGAGTGAACAACCGACCAGAAGTAAAGTGAGCCAAACGCTGTTCGGCTATTCACTTCAGGCTTGTATGGCTGATTTCAGCCGCATATCGGCTGAAATGAGCCGTACATCGGCTTGCTCCGGGTGGCTTCGGGTCGGCTGAGCGGCATTCGGCTCGGCTATTCTGCTCGGTACCTTTGTGGTGCCGAGCAAAATAGAAAAGTAGAAAAATAAAATAGAAAACAATTGATAACCTTTTGGTTATTTCAATTTGCAATATCCAATAGCAAGCTGGCTATTGCACCCGCCCTCTGCTGCTGTCAATCACTAGAAGGGGACCGGATGGAGAACTTCAGGTCCCCTCTGCTGAGGAGCACAGAGAGAACAGCAGCCCAGATATGCAGTGCAAGGTCAGTGTTGTCAGCTTTCACCTTTGTTTACCCCAACCACCCACTGGGCACTATTGTTCCCTTCCTCCCATTATCAAGGCAATCTTCCTCCCACAGACACTAACAACAGACATTTTTTTTTGTTCCAACTAACTCCTGACACAAGGCATTTTTTAGTCTCACTGACTATTGACTGTGTTAACTTTTTTCTCCCAATGACCACTGATGACCATCATTTTTCCTCCCACTGACCACCAACAATAGTCACCCCCCCCCCATATCTAAGGACATATTCTTGTTCCCAGGGACCACCCCAGGGACCACCCCAGGGACTCCCCCACCTCCAACCAGAGGCTATTTATTTTTGCACATAACTGACACTAGGGCAAAACTGACACTCCTTCCGACCAGCAATATAGGGTATATATAAATATATATGTATATGTATATATATATATACACATACCGGTATATACATGATACATACTCCTTACTGCTGCACGCTCTACACAATGTTGTACATTGCATTGACACTCTATGTGCTGTGTAATATGTTAAATAGACCTTAGCCTGCATGCTAGATACTATGTTATATATATAGTACTGACCCAAGTGTTTATTTCCTCAACAGTTGCTTGCTTATTGCTGGGTAGTTTAATGTTTTTTAAATAAGTTCTTCGTTAAGGTAGACTAAGACAATGGGGGGGATTTATCAAAACTGCAGCAGACAGAATTTGGAGCAGTTGTCCATAGTAACCATTTAGCTTCTCTTTTGAGTTGTTTCAGTTAAGCTGTAAAAATGAAAGAGAGACGCTGATTGGTTGCCATGAATAACTGCTCCTGATTCTGCCTGCTCCAGTTTTGATACATTTCCCTCAATATGTATAACCACATCCATTTTTACCATGGCACAAAGCACGCCACATGAGTTCCAAAGTTGGGAGATATTGTAAGGTGTGATCTTTTGCTCTCTGAGATAATGAAACTAGTGATCTAAATGGTCTACATGTGTAAGAACTTCACATTTATTTCCATTTTCTTTTTTACAAATTGCTCTGTAAATGTGTTTATAGCCCTTTAAAAAGACTTTCTTATGCACTAGCATGCCTCTAAAAGAAGTGTAAAACAGAATAACGTGTCACCTTTGTCTATGGTAACCCATCTTCCGGGGCCATAAGAATGAATGGGACTTTTTTGGTGAAGCTTCTTGTCGTACTGAATCAGCTGCAGCAATACTCTCAGTGTGAGAGGTCTAATAGCCAAGGAAGGTGCCATCTTCTCCTCTATTTGGATTGCAGTTGCCATGGTACTGCAAATGTGAACAGCTATGGCACCGGCCATTTGTTGGGGTTGAAAGTTTAGTTGAAATCTGCAATAGGCACACTGGCAACCTTGAGGGCTTGTTCACACCATCCAATGGGTTCAGGGCACGGTGCCATGCCATGAACACAATGGATGGCATAAATAAATGTTTTCCACGTTCTGTTGCGGGTGGGGGCATGGTGGTACCCTTCATGCCAATGTCAGAACCTTGCCCTGAACGCATTGGATGGTGTGAACAAGCCCTGAGAGTTGGCATGCCTTGAAAGTAACTGTTTTGAGAGACATTACATTTGTGGGTAAAGTTCCTCTTGAAGTCCACTTGATTTAAATTCTCCTGAAACTGGCTTCATTGGCTTTACCAATCTACAAACGTTTGCAGGTAGCTTTTATTTTGCAAACAAGTGGGTTTTTAATAAAACAATGTGCAGAATGCAGCAGCCCATAGCAACCAAACATCCCCACACATTGTTCTGGCTGCTCTAATGGAAGTAAAATGCGTCTTCTATGGCACAACCTCTCTATTCACATACAAATTGCTCTTCACACTCCCTTATATGTACAGTAATTACCATCATCTCAAAGGGACATTATTCATTTTTGGTAGATACTTAATGAGTTTGTTTTGTGTATAACATAGCTCACTTTGTGAAATAAATGTGCAAATCTTCTAAACTACTCCCCTGGCATATATAACACACAAATGTGTGAATGCCTTTTTATTAGGATAAGCATAAAGTGTACATTAATGTCGCTCAGCGAGCTGGCTTGTTATAAAATGCCCCCCTCCTTTCTGCACTCATTGTGAAATGAGCCTGGGCTGGGAATATAATTCCAGCTGGCATACCAATCCTGCAGCAACTGCAATAACTTACTATGCAGAGGACCTGCTCTGTGACTTTTTATGGTCATGTTCTATATTTGTATGTGCGATGGGAACAGTCAGATGGCTTCCTTACCTGATATAAATGTTTATGTGTACCAACTAGTGGCCGCTGGAAGTACAGAGCACAGATACTCCAGGATAGTACAATTAAGTACTGTTAAGGACTGACATTCTTGTTGAGCGCATTTTAATATGAAATAATCTCCTGTCATTATTAGCTAGCTCCATTCTAAAGAAGCCGTTATATAAATAGCCACAGAAAGGTCTTTGTAAAAACATCTTTCTTATATCCTGATGTGACCCGTTTTTTGCAAGTTGGTTCATTTTTTTTAGCCTCTGCTAATGGGAAACAAGGTATCCTGACTGATAAATTATTACTTATAATAAAATCTGACTTATATGAGAAAAAAAGATATATGAGAAAAAAAGATTCCTTTCAAGGCTTCTCAGAATACAATGAATTAAATTGATTCAGGTTATAAATAATTGTTTTGTAATGCTAAAGTGATGACACGGCGAGGTCCATTTAATAAGAAACAATGGTTATGATTAAAATTCAAAGGCAGCATTGCCATGCTCAGGTAGTGTTACTTATCATTTATTTTATTTATTTCAGGTATTTTATATAGCGCCGACAATTTACGCAGCACTTTACATAGTTGCACATTCACATCAGTCCCTACTCTCAAGGAGCTTACAATCTAAGGTTCCTATCTCACATGCGCACATAGGAGGGCTGACTTAGACAGGCGCCAATTAACCTACCGGCATGTCTTTGGAGTGTGCATTAAAGCAACAACAACAAAAAAAACACATTATGTCTGCCATGCAGAAAGGGTGTGCAAACGAGAATCAGAATAAAACCTTGTTCACACTTTGCTACACGTGTGAACACATGCACAAATTGTGTGCATTAACATGCGTTCACACGCAGAAAAAGCGTGACGTTCTTGCAATGGCATTACCTGTTAATGGTACCGAATGTGGCAAGCAAAACACATGTTAAAAAAAAGTGTGACACACGCAGCTCAAACTAATGGGACCTGAGGGAAGCTGAGAGAAGCTACCTTGAATTAGTTATATTATTAGCTTAATAGAGCTCCATACACAATATATATCTTTATTATTATTATTATACAGGATTTATATAGCGCCAACAGTTTGCTCAGTGCTTTACAATATACAGGTCTTTGGAAGAGCGGAGGTGACAGTTAGGGTGATACTTTGAGACAAGGTTTGAGATATATAGCCGGGGGCAGAGTTGTTGATGGCTTTTTAAGTGGTTGTTAATATTTTGAATTGTATCCTTTGGGCTATAGGAAGCCAGTGTAGGGATTGGCAGAAGGTAGTTGCAGACACTGAGCGGTTGGTTAGGTAAATCTAGCAGCTGCATTCACTATAGACTGAACGGGGGATATCCTGTGTAGTGGAAGGCCAACGAGGAGGATGTTGCAATAGTCAAGACGAAATATAACAAGGGAGTGGATGAGTAATTTTTCGGTTTTAATGGTGAGGAAGGGGTGTATTTTGGAGATGTTACGAAGGTGAAGACGGCAGGATTTGGATAGTGATTGGATGTGGGGAAGAAAGGTGAGGTCCAAGTCAAGGATGACACCTAGGACCATGGCATGGGGGGAGGGCTGGATAGTTGTGTTAACAATCTCAAGGGAAAAGTTTGGGGAAGGTGCATGGGCAGGAGGAAATATCATGAACTCAGTTTATCTTATAATGTTTGGCATCTGTGTAGGCACAGGAACTTCAGAGATAATGGCATCTTATGAAGCTGATAAAGGAGGAAGGGGTAAGCTTCTTTTCAAATAGTAAATGTTCATTGGGTAAAGCGAAAATTTAGGTAAAGGAATAACGTTTGCAATGGGGAAGTTTTTTATTGCAGAAGGGATATACTATGGGGTTCCATGTATAAAAGTTCCGCCCAAGTATGCGGTTCACATGTCACTAGCACCTCTAGATGGTACTGACAGAAATACCTAAAATTAACCCCTTAGTGCAAGGGTGTCAAACTGAATTTCATCGTGGGCCGCATCAGCATTATGATTGCCCTTAAAGGGCCAGCTGTATCTGTAAGACTATATAAATGGGACCCTCCACAGCCCACCTTAGAGTCTCTGTGCAAGGTCTGTGGTGGGCTCTGGGGGGGGGGGGTGTCTGGGGGGGGTGTGGGG
>NW_017306676.1:65064-83707 GCF_000935625.1 Nanorana parkeri
GGCGTCCTGGAGAATGCTCATGACAAGAATCTGAGGTGGACGAGCGTCTGCGTTCCTTGCGTTTCCCAGATCGTTTATGCCCAGGGCTCTTACTCCTGCAAGGCAAAGGGACATTACGGTACATTCGATATTCCTGCCACTCTTTTAATAACCCTGCGTTGTACCTCCCTACCTCTCAGTAGGCTTCAGTGCGTCAGAGACCGGCCGGGGGGAGCTCATAGCGAAGGAGGCTGAAGAGAAAATAGCAGACAATAGCAGCAGGAACAATACAACAAGCCCATAGCCCTAGGTAGAAAGACAGACTCACCAACAGTCACCCACAGCCAACAATAGCAGCACGGAACCAACAGGAAACAGCAATGATCTGCAGGATATCCTCTGTGCTCCTGTGGTATAAATCCCCCATGCTGCCTGCTGATAGGGCGCTCGGGACGCCCGGAGCGTAAATTAATCTGCTGCGCATGCGCGCCACTAGCGTCCCGCCGTCCCCATAGTAACCCATTACGAACCCCCGGGAGCAGACGCCAGCGCATGCGCAGAAGGCCACCTAGACGCCGCGACCAACGCGGCGGAGGAAAGAAACATAAAAACATACAGAAACAAATAGAAACCAGCTCCCCCCTGTCCCTGCAACCCCGCACCACGGGTACCCACTCTCAAGGAGCTTTACTACCAGCAGAGGGGTCCTCCAACTCGGGAGAGGCTGAACCCGGCTGGGATAAACGGCAGGGAGGATCTCAAACAATCGTGTCCTGGAGCGAGGAAAAAAAGAGAACAGGTACTAGGGGAGGGGGCTAGTCTTTTATTAGCTAAAGTACGGTAATTGGTATCTGTGCATCCCTAGTTTAATTTAAATAAACGTGTCTGTTTCTAGATGTCATAATAGTCTACTGTGTTAAACGTAGTTGTGTTAAGAACATCATTTGAAGTCTATCTTAATGGAACAATCTCACTTATTGTCATCGCAACAGTCTGGAAAAGTCTAGCTTTAAAATGTAGACCACCCAGAAACATTTCTATCAGAATTCTCTAAGGAAATCAGGTCTTATTGTATGTCAAGTAGGCCCTTTCGTATAAGGTGTTGCTGGGGCTGAGTCTGTCCTGCTGTGTGAACAAACATCTTGTACTAGTCCTTGCAATGACCTCTGTGGCTTCAGACTCTCTCTGTGTTTATCTCTTCTGCATTTGCAGGGTTAATGCCAATTTAGATTGTGGAAATAGAAAGCCATTGCCAGACTTGAAGCTGACCCAAGATTTGCTTCATGTTAAACAGAAGAAAAGACAAAAAAACAGGAACATTTAATAGAAAGCAAGTACAGTTTGTTTGTCTTTAGCATTTCCCTGCTGTAGACAGTGGCAAAAAAAAGAACATAACAGAATGAGTAAGCTCGGTTCTAAATGAATTAAGTGAATTGAGTGAAACAGTTATTGTTGCCATGGAGACTAGCAGCATGCCAGGACAAAGACAAAAAAGGCAAGAGGATTTTCCTATTTACATGGTACTACTTTATCATGATTAGTAACACATAAAAAAAAAGCCTGATGAAATCACTTAGTGCATGTTACAATTATATATATGCACACTTTCTAACTGTATGCAATTAGAAAGATGGATATCTCTAAAGCAAAACTCTGGGTACGTTTTTTTATTAGTCCTGCACTGAAAGGATTAACTGCTTATATTCACCCAATCCACCGAGTCCACTGGCTATGACAGCGGCCCCTGCAGCCTCTCTCCTTCTCTGCTGCAGCAATCGAAAGTATCTGGTGTCATCACATTCTATACACTGTGCACTGGCCGCTGTCAAAATACCTGACGAGTGGGCAGCTCATTGGCTGCCAGCTCCTATCATACGAAAATTTTCCGCCCAGCTCCTTCGATCAGCTGATCGAGGGATGCTGACCCAAAGTGTGCCGACAGCGGCACAGTTGTGCAAATTTCACACAGTGTATGGGCACCTTTAGTTTTTCTGCCCCATGAATGAATGCACAAAAAAACTAGATGCATTGGGGCTGCATTAGATAGACAAGACAACTAGCCTTGTTTCACATGGGCTCAGTTCACAACACTGTGTTATGGTGGTGTGTGCTGAAAAAAAATATGGCATACTGTACTTTTTTTGCTGTGCTCATAGAACTTAAAGCGGACCTTTACCCATAAATTTTAAATAACAACAAACACACCTTAAGAATCGTTTAGTAATGACAATCTACAAACACATACTTCTAGATAATTGCCGGCTTTGTATTCTTTCCACACTTTATTTCTCCTTTCTTCCCCAGTCTTCTGACAGTGGCCATGTTTACTAAGGGCAGCTTACTAGATCTACTTTTACTTCCTGAAAATTGGCACATGTGACTAGAAAAGTGACCATGGATATAATCTCAGGGGGGAAAATGCCTTTCACTGAGATGAGATTTCCCAGCAATGCTCTGCTGATGTAACCTTCCCAGGATGCAACGCTTGGGCAAACTGAAGTAATTTATCCCTTTCCAAGCAGGAAGTGAATGCTCTGCAAGTGGAAGTATTTCAAAATCACAGCATGTTACACCTGACACTTCTATGTTATTATTAATCATCATACATAGAGGGATACATTGATAGAATTAGATTTTTGAGTGTAATGGTCCGCTTTAATAAAATATGACATTTTAATAATGTCCTAACAAAAAAAAAGTAAACAGTGCAATGCGAGGGAATCGGCACATGAGCGCTGTGCCTGGCAATGTACACCAGCAGCTGTATGTTGTAGCGTGGCTGCTGAAGTGAATCGGCCCTTATGCTAACAAAAACAGATGCCTTGATTTGAAGTTCGTATGAAAAGTTGTGTGAAATACAACATTTACATTTATATATTTATTTATACAGGGATACACATTCAAACTACAATAGGGACATCTGAGGGAGAAAAAGGGACAGAGGGATTAGTCCTTCTAAATCAGGGACAGTTGAGTATGTGGTGGGATGTGTATCTGATGGGCCTATGTCTTTAAAAGTGCTAAAAGCCACTATACACAGCTGGGGAGAGACATCCCAAAAGCTGGGCAATTCTCGTCATCACAACTGCATCATATAATATAAATATATACAGCATGACCATAAATTGCCCTCTTAGGAAGTTGCCAAGTGTCCCCATAGGAAGACTTTCCCTCAACAATTAATCTGGTGTAAAATTTTGGTTTTCACATCACTTTTTGTTGGTCACCATGACAAATAGAGAGGATGAATATTACTGGATGGAACACAGACTGCAATAAAAACTTGGCAAGGGTTCTAAGCCTTACCTAATCTATCCCATACTACGAAAAACTTTTGCCTAGAGATCCACTTTAATTACGTATTATTGATTACATAGCTGCAGCAATTTATGTCAGGTTTTTGCTATGCATACAATTTAAAGGATAGTTAACACAGTATCCTTTAAATGTTGCCCCTCCCCCCAAAGGCAACCTTCTCCCCAAACGGGAAGGTGTCCACCTTTGGGATAAATAATAGACAGGAGTGGGAACAGGAAAGTATACAACAGATAGAGGAAAGTAATAGTTTAAATGTTAAATTCACTTTAAAACAGAGTGCACATTCTCCCTGTGCAGAGATGAATATTTCCTGAGTGCCAGTGGGCCTGGCCTTGGTTGTTTGTAACTATCGTGCGGCAGACATCTCCTTCTCCTGGTTGCGTCTATGCAGTAAGTTCTCATTGACTTATATAGGACCCATCACTAATACCGGGAGGTAGAGGTAGACTAACAGGATGTCAACAAACAACTGAAGCCATGCCCATAGGAACTCAGTAAGTATTAATCTATGCATGGGGATTGGTGACGTCAGCTTAAAGGGGCCTAAAGGATAAGTGCACTTTGTTTTAAAGTGCGCTTGTCCTTTAGGCTGGGTTCACACCTAGGCGTATCGAATATGCGCGTTTGTCACGTTTTGTTTACCGCGATTCGCTGGCTACCTGGCTGTATCCCAATGGATACGCACTGCAAATATGCCCCAAAGAAGCTCCTGTACTTCTTTGGGCGTAGGGCGTTTTGCAGCGCGTTCCTACCATGCCCATAGGCAATCACTGGTTTTCACATTTGAGCGTTTTACAGAGCGTAGGAACACGTTGAAAACGCCCAGGTGTGAACCAGGCCTTAAAGGATACCTGGAATAATAGTACCAATATCCTTAAAAGTAGTAAGTTGTCACAATTTCCCCATCATGACGTCATCTTACATCCAACACCAAAATTGCTACTGGTACCATTTCTTGTGAGGAGTAAATCTGATCCATTTCATACATTTATTCCTCAAACATTTAAAACAGTTGTATTTTTTAATGTTTATACATGCCATACATACAACCATTGTGAAGGGATTCATATTTCTTCTGCTCCTCTGATGCTCGGGACCATCACAATGCTGATAGATTCAATAAAATCTAAGTATGTTTCCTCCTGCAGGGTAATAATACCTTTAGAATAAATGTATACTGGGGAGTAGCATGTTCAGTAGGCTGATTTTATCTATTCCAAGTCACATTTCCATTTAGAATTCATTGTTGCTGCTTCAACAATGAATGTTTATACTGAAATTCAAATACTACCACAAATTAACTGATCTCCTAAACTAGACACTCAGATTAGTTTGCTGTCTGTGCCTGTATGTTTATAGTATGCACCCAAGTGGCCAGTGCTCCTAGCTTGCTCTCGGGATGGAGTACAATCTCAATACAAATAATTTAACTAAAAGTGTGATTATAGTCCATCAAGGGAGAGAGCTTGGAGCGGTGGCTACTTTACAACACACACAAGGACCATGGAGAACAAAAGTATCCACCCTCCAGAAGGAAGGACAGTGTCAGCATAAATTCAGAAAGGATTTGAGGATCTACAGCCGAGTGATACACAAATAAGACACATTTTTTATAATAGGGTACTTTTTACATGCATTTTTAAGATTTATCTCCTGAGTTTAGTGTCTCTTTAAGTAAGACTGTAGAATATGGAGCCACAAATGAAATACAAACTGAAAGCATGAGTGGCTTTTGGCTAGGCTGGGCCCAGTCTTTCCCTGTATGGGCCCGTTCACATCTGCCTGTTTTATGCACATTATTGGTACAGTGCATTGTATGTGAATGTGCATTTCAGGTGCGTTTTACATCTGCTACAATTAAACTCTATGTAACAAGAGTTTTACATCAAAGTTGCAGCAAAGAGGATGTTTTCCAATGTACCACTTCTGCAACACACTTAATATGTGCAGCTGTGAATGGGGCCTATAACTAAGGATATTAGATTTTAAAGCGTATCTAAACCTAAAAACAAAAATGTAATGTATTACAGCTTAGCAATCCTTAAACATAGTGACTGCATTCGTCTTGGAGGTTTTTTAGTTTTTTTTTCTTTATTTTCACCTGGTGATCTATCCAGTAACACACTACCTGTCTTAAGGTGCCCATACACCTTACAATTATCTGCAGATTTTCTGTGGTCAGATGGAAAAAGTGCAACAGATTGGCCCAGGTGGAGATTACTCCATCCACACAGTTAAGTGTAGATGGAGGAATCTGTTGCACCTTTTCCATCTGACCACAGAAAATCTGCAGATAATTGTAAGGTGTATGGGCAGCTTTAGGATGGCTCCACTATGGAGGAGCAACAGAGCCACAGCAGCATTGTCACCCAGTGGAAAGTGTTAGATTCTCTAGCAGATTTAGATGGACTTCACTAACAAATTTAAATCTGAACTCCAGCTAACACTTTTAAGCAGTTACAGCAACAGTTTTTCCTTTTTGGGATAAAGGTGTTACATAAATGGATAAAAGCTGACAATTGTAAGCACCCCCGTCAGTGTTAAATGGTTATTCTCAACCCTCTAACTTCCACTTTTGCTGGACAGCATGGCCTGTTAAAAGAAGATGAAAGTTAACAGACTTACTGGCTGGATCACCAGGTGAATATATTAGAAAAAAAAAACCAAAGAAAAGAAAACTAATGAAGCAGCCAGATTTAAGGATTGGTAAACTGCAATATAGTACATTTTTGCTTTCGGATTTAAATACGCCTCAAGCTTATGTGGTGGTCAGCAATGGTAAACAATCTGCTTTCCTATTTATAATGGTCTGGCCCTCTAGCAACTTCAGCGCCAAATTATAGCTAATTTGCCTACAAACGTCAAGTGGTCATAATAATCTGGCCACTCAGTGTACATATATATATATATGTATAGCAGGGGTGTGGAATTCCTATCGCCCGACGCGCCGGGACATGCAGTTTCGGGCGCCTGGCGAGTAGTTTTTTAATACATTTAGCCCGGCTCCGGACAAGCAGAGCTAAATGTATATTGTGGAGCCGCCGCTCATTTTCATACAAGTGATCTAATGAGATTACTTGTAGCCCAATCAAATCTGGCCTAATCTCTCCCGCCCCCCCTGCCAGCTATACTTAACTTTTTGCGAACATTCCTTACCCTCCGCCAGTACAGGTGTCCACCCCGTACTGTCCAGCGCAGTCCTGCCCTATGCATTTTGAATTTTGCTCGCAAATTGCAAGCACTCATTGGTCAGGTGACCATGCTGACCCATGAGAAGCGCTATTCAGCACAGTCAAATACAGTTCTGATTAGGGATGCACAGATACGGAGTATTTGTACTCGCCCAAATGCTCAGATACCATCCCCAATACTGGAACTACCGGTCAGAGGAAGATTTCCTCCGAATGGCAGTGCCGTAGAGGAACATGGAGCCAGCTTCCCGTGCAATCAGGAAGCGGGGCAGTGACTAATGACCCGCCTCCCAGTTTCCTGATTGGCTGGGAAGCCAGCTCCTTGCTGATTGGCTGCCAATCAGCATCGAGCCGTCCTCCCGGCCAATCAGGTCATTACTCTCCGCCAGGTTTCCTGATTGGCTATCAAGCTGGCTTGATGCTGATTGGCCGGGAAACCGGCTTCCCAGCCATTCACAATCAAGCCGGCCAAACAACATGTCAACATGGAGTCGACTTCCCTGGCAGTCAGGAAGCCGGGTACTATCTCATTACCCGTTGCCCGGCTTCCTGATTGCCCGGGAAGCCTGCTCCATGCCAACGGAAGCACCGATACTGAAAACGATAGTGAGTACTGAAAGCAAAATATTTTTTTTGTATTGGGACAAGTAGATTGTCATGAAGGACAAGTAGATTTGACCCCCGCTTTAGCCCTTGGACAAGTATTTTTTTCAAAAATTTCCACACCCCTGATATAGGGTTTGTCATTTAACAATATAAAATAAGTAACACGGTACTACCGGTAATATAAAAAAAAAGATCAAGTTAGGCTCATATTATTTATAACTGTGGGAGCTGCTTTAGAAAAACTGGTTTAAACTCTGGTATACATTCCTTTTATCTAAAGCTGTGATAGTTTTTCATGTTACTAATGTTGGGTGTATCAGGAGTTTAGACAGCACAGCCAAGAATAGTCAAGGCATGCTTGGGGAAACTTTTAGAAAATAGCTATAGATTAGAAAGTGGCAGTCTCACTCTTAAAGTACCCTCTGTACATAGTGTTGAGGACACTAATACAACGAAGGACTGGGTATGCAGAAATAAAAGAGATATTACTGGAAGGCAGTAGTTGCAATGATTGCTTGAATAGAGGACTTTCTTCTTTTTTTTTTACTAGTCCACCCTTTTATCAGCAAACCCACCTCTGCAGTAACCTGCTCCTTACCCTACACAGTGCAAACATGTAGAGAATGGTTTGACTTATTCTGCAGTGTAAACTGTGTTGTTTGTCAAATGTGGCATCTAGGGGTTGGTTTTTAAATGACATACTAAGATAGGAAAATACTGAAGGGGTTAATTAACCAAAAATCAATGGATGAGTCAAGATGACTCATCAGGCATTGCAGCGCTTACCTCTTCTTCTAAACAATCTTAAGATACTCTGTAATAAAACAGAAGTGTTTATGCAAAAGATCCTAACGTAATCTGAAGCAACTGTACCCTGTCTAAAATGACAAGACATTTCATAGAGCACATGCCTCAGTCATGCTGGAGGTTTTTCCAGATCACTTCTGTGTCTTCTCTGCTTAATTTTTCTTTCTCCTGTTCAGGATTGGCCACTCTGATTTTGCTGGCTTGCTTTCTACTTAAAGAAGAACTATTATTCTTATCCTTCATTCCGATGGCCAAACCATTGCCTAGAAACTTTCATTCTCTTAGTAACTCATCAACATCTAATCCTTCGATATTGCTCAGTGACCTGTAAAAGAAACTAAATAGATAGCTAGTGTGACGTACTGAATTATATATAGCCACAACACCATTCCATAAATAGTTATGGAAGGCTTTCTCAACTTTTCATAGATAAGAGTTAGGTTAATGCCATTAATACTCAGTAAACATCTCCTTTTAGTGTAACTGATAGCTGTTACAAACTAGTGACTATAGTTTAACCGCTTTTTGAAAAGCAACTGTATTTTAAATTTGATTTTAGGGCTTGCACTAAAATCTTACTATCCATTATTTCAGTTGTTCCCCTCAGATTATATGGTACTTTAAATCATAATTAGTTTAAGTGGGCCCTTAGGCAAAGTCCTAATACTAACTACAGTTGCCGTCTGAATTGGGTGATTCATTATACATGGACCGCCAAATATAGTTTACACCAGCAGTGGGGAACATTTTTTCTGCCAAGGTCCATTTGGATATTTATAACATCATTCGTGGGCCATACAAAATTATCAACTTAAAAATGAGCCTGCTATATTTGGTCAAACTTTGAATTAACTCACCCCTAATGTGATGTCTGGAACTGCTTCTCTTTGGTGAAGCGTGTGCAGTTTTTTATTTGGGCAGGGGGACCTTTGCCACAAGTGGTGAATGTATCTGTGAAAAGCATTCATGGCGAGTGAGATTGACCCACCAGCACACATAGGCCATGTCCGCCTCAGTAACAAATCCAACCCCTGCCATAATTTGCTGAATTTTGAGTCCCATTTGCGGTTGCCTTGGCAGGGCCAGACCAAATGATTTCACGGGCCTTATACGGCCCACCGGACGGACGTTCCCCAACCCTGGTTCACACCATTCTTAATACTGTCAAAGTCCTGCCAATGTTGGGCAACAAGGTGGAATTTGGCATTCTGAGAACACTTTTTTTTAAAGACTCCTTTTATAGACCCCTAATGCCTTTACTTCCAATTCTGCTCACAAACATATACAGGAAAATGAATTGTCAGCTTTATTGGTGATTAGCCTGTATTGGCCTGGGGACGTTTTGCACTATAATGAAAAACATTGGACCACTTACCCAACACTGCAACACTGTGACATAGTGTGAGATTTTTCTAATATTATTTTCATTTATTATACTACTGTAAATCTACAGAAAATATCTATTTATCCCTTTTGTTTTATTTAAATGTTGTTCCGTTTTCTACAGTTTTTAAATGTAAGCCTTTTACATTGGCATCATGTTGCCACCGCTGTTAGTACTACTGGCTTGCAGCCCTGGGTCCTGGGTTTTTCATCCTGCCAGGGAAGAGGTTATTTTACTAAAGCCATATATATATATATGCTTTATATACTATAAATACTATAGTATGCAACTCTTTGGTAACATCAATGACCTTCAAAGTATCAACTGTTACAGCCACTCAATTACTTGGTGGATTAAGCCATACAAAACATACTGTGGATTTATCAAGACTGGAGAAAACAAAATCTGGAGCAGCTGTGCATGGCAACCAATCAGCACCCACCTTTCATTTTCAAAGCTTAACTGAAGAGAGAAGCTGATTGGTTGCCATAGGGAACTGCTCCAGATTTTGTCTGCTCCAGTTTTGATAAATCCCCCCATGATGTTTATCAGAGCTGTTAGTACTCTTTGGTATTAATGTATGTTTTCTTCCAGAGCATGCACATTCAGATGCCATGTTATTTGTAGTTATGCTATTTTAAGCAAGTAATCTAGGGCTGTGGTATGTAAGCCATCAAACTTAGTGAAACAGGTGCAAAGAATGCAGAAGACATAGACGATGGTGATAAAAAGTGCAGCAGCTGGGTTTTCTCAATTTCAGCTGAAACATATTGAACTGAGTAGCTCTTTATTATCAGTCGCTGATAGGCATGCTCATTCTGAAGCCCCAGCTGTTGGGTTCCTAAAGTTGTGCTGTGTTTTACAGTGTCTGCTCGTGATTTGGACAGTAGATGACTTGTGAGTTGTCATTGCACACTCATTCCTTGGTGATAGTGTTGCGACGCTACATTAACTGAATTGGCTTCTTACTGGTTTATCTCAAAGATTTACTTATCAATTGAACTAAAATGTAGGTTATAGGGAAGTGGGAAATGAAGTGCTGTTTCTGCTGTGAAGAAATCTTTTCAAATAGTGTATTAAGATAAGGAGCCCATCCTTTTTAATTGCTTTGCAGCAGTTAAAACAGATTATACAGCAATGTGACAAAAATAGGCTGTACTACAATAGATGATAGTGTAACTTGTAGTGTATGTGTGGGCAAAATAAATAAAAAATGTAGTACATTTTTTAAATACATGTACATTTCCTCATGTTTTTTACTTTACAAATGCTGCAAGTTCAAAAAAATACCTGGTGATTGTTTAAGAAATCCATTGAACTAATTTCCTTTTGTGGGTTTATGGCACTGTCTCTGCCGCACTGAAATCTTAAGCTGTGTTGTCACCATTTGCCTGATGTCTCCCCTGCTGGACTACAGAACTCCACCTACCCCCTCTCTCTTTCCCTCTTTGCGTGCATACATTAAATTACCTGAAAGACTGTGCTTCTGCCTTGACACTCAAGAGCCTGCCTACACACACCTATGAAAAGAGGGAGGGGAGGGGGGTGCCTACATCAGTAGAAACTAATGTAGGGCATACTGCTGATCCCTTCTCCCAGCACCTGCGTTTTAAAAATCTGGTCATGACATCACAGGAATTTAAAAAAGCTATTTCTCGCTACAGGTACAAGGTAGAAAAAGAAAAGAGAGGAGGAAGGCTTGGTGTGTCAGGCATTAGGTTAGGGTTAGGGTCTGTAGCATTCAAAGTGGACCTAGACTCGAACAATTGTATTGTTCAAACAATAGGAAACAAGTCAGTTGTTTGAACAATACAATTGCTTGAGTCTAGGTCCACTTTGAATGCTACAAAACTGTGTAGCTGGAAGGCAGCTGTCATATTAGTGACGGGGCAATCTACTAATGGGCTGCTCTTCCTGTTCCCGGACCCCTAATGACACCATGGATGTAAACCGATGATCAGAGAAATGAGTTGGCAAGGTACACCTCTGATGATGTCAATGTGCTGAAAGTGCCCTAGCATTGCCACATGTGCAGAAGTGCCCTGCTTTATCCAATCAATAATTATTTGTTAACGGTACATTTGTTACTAATTTTGTTATTGTATTAAACAGCTCTAATTGGTCCCTGTTAGACAACCAAACCAGGTGTCTGTAGGCAGGCACAATGAAGTAGTGTAGTCACTGGGACTAAATCATATACTGCCTTCTTCTATCTCTTAGAGGCCGTAATGGCAAGATATCCTTGGTCTGGATTAATGTGTGAATTTCTCCTGCTCCCAACAAGGCCATATGATGGCAGCTTTCTTTCAGAGCTTACAAATTTTAAGCCCATTGTGCCAACACGTGGTAATACATGGCCAGTGTGTTGTGCTGCCATTCATTTAGAATAACACTCCAATGCACAGTAATGTAGGTGCAGATCAGCATACCACAGTGCACATACTGTGCATTGCGTTGTGCTGCATTAAAAAAAAAAAACGCAGGCCCATTTTTTTATTCCATTGAAGTGCATTGAAAGCCTCTTTAACAGGAACATAACAGCAAAAAAATAAAAATACAATAAATTTTAAGACAGTAGAGGAAGCCAGGAACTTCCATAAGGTTTTTATTGCTTTGATCCTATTGGAGATTTAACTTCAGATCCTGGTTTAGTGACAGCATTATCACTGAAACAGGGAGTGAACAGGGACACGTTTTGCAAAAGAAACTTAAGAGGAATTCTGATACTTCTAAACTATCCAAAACTAAAAAAAAGTTTTGCCCTAGCAGAGAAACACTGTAACCATTACTATGGTGCGTAGTGAGCTTGTTTCCCTTCAGCTCTGGAATATAGTAACCATGATTTTCGGACATGGAAAATGAGGGATGTAGTGTTAAGGCTAATGTCATTTGAGACTGTAAATACTGATTTTTTCCCCCATTGTTTATGGCTGTGGCCCTCATAGCCATCATTTTCACAGCTGTGGTCTTCATCAAAATGACAGCCTTACCAAAATATTATGTTTGGCTGTTTAAAAGAGGGGCACCCGAATATAGTTAAGGCTGCAAATAAACTCTTTAAAAATGAACCTGGGGTATATTGTACACAATTTCTACTCCATACCCCTTTCTGGTTCATAAGTTAAGTGAAACAGTCTCTGCCCAGCACAGTGAATACATACAGGAAGAATAAAAAAGCTCCAGTAAAATAAATTCCTGGTCATGACGTTGTCACCATTAAAGGATTTAAATCTTTGCTCTTTCTGGAAAAGCTTAAAAGCATGTTTGTACTTAGGTAAGCCCATTCTGTTTGATAAATGTACTCAAAACAAAGGTATCATTTATTACTCTATCATGTGCTTTAAACCATGTTCCTGTCTGTATAGTTTCAAAATCTTTACAGACAAAGTGCATGCCTATTTAGAAATGTGGACTTTCTTCAAATTTACTGAGCAATGTTAGTAAATCGCTTATGGATATTGTAGTGGACCAATAGCGGAAAATCTGACAGGTCTGTCAAAAGCAAAAAAATAAGAGTGCCGTCTAGCAATAGGACAAATCCTACAAGATACACTAGTGTATAATGTAGACCTCCAGTAGTAACAAACAAAAACAAGGTTTTCATGAACTGTAATACATATAATTTGGTTTACCAAAGTAGACTTCACTTTGTAAAGTAAATGTTAGTGAATAGGGTAAAGCGGAACTCCAGGAATTTAAAATATTAACCCCTGAAGTAGGGCTACCCCCGCACTGCAATGGGTAACTGCTTGTTTTGGTCTAGGGGCTTAAATAAAACTAAAAAACCTACCTGATCCTTAGTCCCGTCTAGCTGCCAGAATGGTCCCCTGGCCTCTTTTTCCCTCGGCCCTGGAATTCTAATGCCCATGTCTAATGCTGGTCATGTCTACTGCTGGTCCATTCACCTGCATTTGATGTGAGGACACCGACTGACATACCACAACTGGAGTGGAGGGGGAAAGAGGTGAGCACCCACCACTGTAGTACCAATGATCAGGTGGGTATATCTTCTGAATGCCAGCCCCTAGGCTAAAGTGAGCAGTTGCCCCTGCATTCCGAGGGTTACCGTTTAAATAACTGGAGTTCTTCTTTAAATACCATGCCATGTGCTAGAAAAAAAATCTGGTTTGTGTTTTTTTATTTCCCTCAAACATGATTGGTTATTCAAAGTGAAAACACTTTCACCATGTTTCACTAAAATTCACTTTGCCTGGGTTAACTGTCTCTACTCCTTTAGTAAATCAACCTCAATGCCTATATTATTTAAGACTGGTACACTGCCTTAGATAAAGGTTGCTAAAGCACAGTGGAACACAAAGAATTAGAAGAAGTGGGAGTGGTGTTGCTTCCCTGCAAGTTTGGTAACTTATAAATAATACGTATTAGCCTTGGAGCACCGTATTTGAGACTGAGACGACCTGTTGGTTAGATTGGGAATGTTTCATTGATGAGATATTATTTACTATCATATACATGTAAAACTGAGCATCTAGAGAAAACAGTATCTTGGGCAGGTCTCTGATTGACTTTCAAAAATCTCTTGCTCAGTGAAATGTAAGATTCTTTTTTTAAAGGCGTTGAAGTGTTCTAGCAAAGTGACATGACAATTATAACATTTCACTGGTATAAAATGTTCTATGTTTCAAAAATGATTGTGGCGATAATTGCTAAAGTTGTGCAGTCGAGGTGTTGTGGCAAAATGACATGACGATTATAACATTAAAAACCTAACCCCCAAAAATAAATCAGGATCAGTGAGTATGTTTATTTAATATGATCTTGCCTTGTATACTTTGCTCAAAGGGAGATTAGAAATAAATGAAATGCAGAGTTTCCATTTTTCCAAAATTCTGGTGAAAATCAGGAGGTTTCTGTGAAATAGAAGCATTTTGGTAGGAAAAGCAAAATTAACATGGTTTGGTGATTAATTAAAGGCTGCAGGGGCTTCTGGCGCTAAAGTAAGCTCCTTTCAACTATCCTGGACATGATAAAACACAATGAACATAAATGAAATAAACTAAACTACCCAAATGCACACTAACACTTCTGAGGGTTAGGTAAGCTCCTTTCAACTATGCTGGACTTGCTCTTGCCAAAAAGGCCCCTCATTAGCCTCAATATTTTATTAATTTTTTCACAGAGAGAAAAAAAAAAACCAGACAGTGAAAAAGTTAAATAAAAAGTTAAAATGGTGTACAAAAAAACTAAACTACTAAAAAAAAAAATAAGCTACTCAAATACAATACACTTTCTAAATAAAGGAGAAATATGTTGTTAGCAGAATTTGCCCAAGCACCTTAATGCACAACATTGTGAATTTTCACTCAATAATGGGGAGCCCACGTAGAATCATCAAGTGAATTTTAAATCCATGAACAAGAGTTTCTGATACAAAATAAAAAATTAAAAAATGATTTTGAGAAATGAAATGCATGAGCTTAAACAGCACTACTCCGATTGGCAATATTGCATTTGCCAGACAAGCTGGAATGCCTAAGAACATTTTAAAGACTGGCACGATCTGCTGTTGGCTACTCTGCCAGTATTAGCTTTGTCTTAATAAGAAGAAGGCACAGTAGCTTGTACACATTAATCACTGGCCCTGCAATACTGTACTGAGTTGGAAATGCTACCAGTATGTAAACAGTTGCCTGTATTATTGGCCGTCACAGAAGAAAAAAAAATATTTGTGTAGCACAGTTCTCTGTATATATTTAAGAACAAAGATTGTTGTTACGCTGCCAATCTTTTAATTTTATGCGTTCAAAGGTTGTGAAGGTACTACTGTTTTTTTCACATGAAAACTCCTAATTGTTTAGTAGTGTGTCCAAGTGCTTGGGTGTTGCTTTTACATCTTCCATTGAAGAGGACTTGCCATAAAATGCTTTATTTAGGCAATAGAGTTGCTGTTTATGAACTCATGACTGATGTTGGGCAATAACCCCCCAAAAAGTCAAAAACTGTTTTCATTATCTCTAACAGGGTTATTCACAAAAGGGTGAAGAGTTTGGAGAAGGCAGGAAAAGTGAACAATCTAGGACAAAATAGCTGAACTGGAAAAATTCTCCAATTCAGCTCACTTTCCAGTTCAGGTAAGTTGTCCTAGATTGTTCACTTCTCCGGCCTTCTCCAAACTCTTCACCCTTTATTGAATAACCCTCTAAATATTAGGTGAACCACATCACCTCCTTGACAGAAGACTCAAAAAAGTGGAAAAACACACAACTGCAGGGCACTCCAATACAGTAAGATACATAGATCTTTACAGAAACTCAAAATAGGGAGCAAGACACCTTCATAGAGAAAAGTGCAGTTATCAGAGGTTACTCATATTACCATGCCTAGAGTGTACATAGTATTGAGCTTTTCATTTTAAAAAATATATACATTGTACACAAAATGTTCAATTCTAAACTGTGTTCTGGCTTACAGGAGGAGACAGTGTTGATCTTAAAACCTGTATCAGAAAGGATTCTTGAGATCCAGACATTCCGAGAGAAAAACCGAGGAAGTCAAATGTTTAACCATCTTTCTGCCGTCAGTGAAAGTATCCTGGCACTTGGCTGGATTTCTTAATTAAAAGACCCGTGAGTGCCTCTTTCACTGGACCATTTGTATTTCATTTAATGCACTCGGGCAGCTATTTACTGTTATCTGTGTGCCCCCCATCGAGATTTGTCATACTTTGATATGTTACTGCTGGTTACCAAAATGGGAACAATATCTAAATGAAATCCGGTCCAATTATTTATGGATGGAAATCGTGAGGACAATTTTATGCATCTACTGGTGAAATTGCACTTCTATTTTTTTGGGGGGGAGGGGGGTGCTTGGCGAAGATGTATGCTGCAGACCCAATAACTTTGCAGTAAATCAATTATGATCCGTGCTTTAGGACAGCCATGTCCTCAATGGTCCTCAATTATTTTATGGCCATTTTAAGATTTTAATTAAATGAGGCCACAGCTGTTCTCCAGGTAAAAAAGGCTACACTTCCCTACATCATTTTGCAGCTACATACTTTAGAAAATGCTTTATTTATTACCTCTTTTATGAAAAGCTCTAAGTTGCAAATATTACTATAATGGGAATTGCCACAGTTGTATACTATAATTGAACAATATAAAAAGTTCACTGGGGAGTGTAATTTGCAAATTAGCTTTTGCAGTCCTATTGCATCTTGTCCAACTCCATGTTTATTTTTTAATGTAAGACTAATGAGTGCCTCTCTCTAATTTTGTCTTTTATTTAGACCCCTGCTCCAGGTCCCTATGTGAAGGAGATGGCCGATGCTGCTGCCTTTTACACAAACCGGGTGTTGAAAGATTACAAAAACATGTATGTATATTCTGAATAATATAGTATATTTCATACATTTGTAAAATGCAGTAGCTGCAATATTATCCCTATTACTACTATGGATTTAAGGGTTATGTCAGAACAAATGTGCTTGAAGGCCAACTCAGTAACCCATACGTGCACTGCATTTTCACAGACTATAAGGGTTTATGGTTGCTTCAGCAAACAAAAACTTAACAGCTATCTGGTGCCCAGGACTGCCTGGAAATATAAATGGATGTGATTGACAGCTAACAAGCTGCCAATCACATCCATTCATAAAGTTTTTTGCACTCCCTCCACCCTGCTAAAGTAAGCTAAGTAAAACATAAATAAATAAAACATAATAAAAAAGAATACAGAAACACCCTGCCTTCTCATACACATACAAATTTTTGTCTGGATACACAATTTTTGTGCTGTGCTGCGCTACTGCACATGTGTGAAAGCACATTTCATCACCAAAGCTGATTTATTTTGAGCTGGCTGCCAACACACCCCAACACAGGAAAAAATTTACAGGGCCCCATTAACACACGTGCTAATGTGCTTCTTTTTAGCATTTAAAAAAATATATGAATGTGTTTTCTAACGCGCCTCACTGCAATACGGAACAAATGCAGATGCGTTTCCTTAGTGCTTCACTTAAAATGAATGGCATTAGAGTGCCATTCAAAGTGAATGGCACCGCAGTTCATATTACAGGTCACATGCGTTTAAATTGAATGTCACCCCACTGCACTGCGATACTTGCCTTGCTGTGCATTGCTGCAACATGCAGTAGCACACATGTTTAACCACACATCAACACAAAAGAAATGAAGGAAGGAGCAGTGTGGGATCACTGAAAAGGTCAGTATTGATGATTTGGGGAGCCTTTTCACAGATGTCTCTGTGCTTTGAATGGGCAAAATGACAGTTTCTCTTTAACGTGTATTACTTTGTACTTTACCATGCACTGCGTTAAGGCAGCTTATTTTGTTTAATGGAGTGCTAGCACACTACAATGCATTTAAAGCTGGCCAACCCGCAGGCTGAAAAAAAAATAAAACAGATTCCTCCATCAACGCAACAAGTGTTGATCGAGGAATCTCTCGCTGGCCACTGTCAGAATACCCAAGCAGAGCCGGCAGCTCGTTGGCTGCCCGCTCTGTTCATTCGAAGATTTTCCAACTGGCTCCTTAGTCCAGCTGATCGAGGGATGCTGGCTGAAAGGGTGCCGACAGCAGCAACCACTGTGCGAAATTCACATACGGGTCTATTCACTAAGCTGCCGAGGCAGCCGAGTGAACAACTGACCCCCAGTGAAGTGAGCCGAACACTGTTCGGCTATTCACTTCAGGCTGGTACGGCTGATTTCAGCCGTACATCGGCTGAAATCAGCCGTACATCGGCTTGCTTCACATGGCTTCGGGTATCAGCTGAGCCGAACCTCCGGCAGGCTACTCACTGCTGTTCAGCCTATTCTTATAGATGCCGAACAGCAGTGAGTGAATAGCCGAATGCTGCTGAGCGGCTACTCACTGCTGTTCAGCCTATTCTTATAGATGCCGAACAGCAGTGAGTGAATAGCCGAATGCCGCTGAGCGACATTCGGCTCAGAATAGCCCGTACAGCACTCCTTCGGTTCTACTGAACCGAAGGGGTCCTGGGGCCGAAGCTAGCCGAAGGATCAGCCGAAGCTACGGCTAGATCCTTTGGCAGCTTCGTGAATAGACCCCATAGTGTATGCCCTCCTTACTATCACACATGAACCTTTTTTTTAAATGCAGCACACAGCAAAACGCAGATGGTTTCTGGTCTGTGCATTATTGTGCGCTGAAATGCTTATCCATTGAGATGCGCTGACAAGGTTCATTGTGATGCATGAATGGCACCGCATCTCACTGCAGACTGTAAATTACCATTTTATGGGATATACGTGCACTTTAAGTGGCTTATTTACATTTTTACATTTCTTTGATTTTCACCTTTTTGCAAAAAGGCACAATTAAAAGTTTACAAATATTTGATATTTAAT
>NW_017306676.1:83730-155731 GCF_000935625.1 Nanorana parkeri
TTCTAGAATTTGCGTTTCTGTGCGCAATAATAAAGATTTTATTGTATTGCTGTTAAAAATATACTTTGGTAAACTATGAGACATACATAATCAGTAGCACCATCTTTTTATTTCTACAGGTCATGTGCTTTTGTGCTTTCAGAATATATATGGTTTCAGGGGGGTGGTCTTTACCTAATTTTCAAAGCTGTTCGTGAAAAATAGCAAAAAACTAAAAAATAGCAAAAATTATCAAGTCTGAGGCTGGGCTCAGCAGTGAAACGGTTAAAGGCAATGTGAATGGGCAAAAGTATAGGTGCAGCAAAGGCTGCCTTAAAAGTGAAAGTTTTAGGATACTCTTACTGAAAGTGCTTACTAACTGATAAAACAAAGTGAAGCTGGCCATACACCTATAGATTATCTGCAGATTTTCTATGGTCAGAGGGAAAAAGTGCAACACATACCTGATTGTCAAAATACCTGACAATCTGATTGGATGCAGACATTTCTCAGGTATTTTGAGAGCCAGCGGGGCCGACTAGCAAGATACTGAAGCTTGGCCCAATGGGAGATTCCTCCATCCACACAGTTTAGCCTAGATAAAGGAATCTGTTGCACTTTTTCCATCTGACCATAGAAAATCTGCAGATAATCTATAGGTGCATGGCCAGCTTAATAGAGCTTAAAGAAACTCTCCTCCTTCCTTAATTTATTGAAAAAGGGCCTATATAATTGCTAAATGAGCAACTTTGTTTTTTTAATTTCCATTAAAACAAGCTTTCTGCTTCAAGTTGCAGCCTCTATAATTATGTAAAACTGCCAAGAAATGTAAATGTTGCACACAGTGTGTAGGGCAGCATTTCTCGGTTTTGTTTCAGTCACAGCACCCTTCAAAAGTATGTAAAATCTTGGAGCACCCCAGTCTAAAATGTAATAACCATAAATGGTAAAATCACTATGTGGTCCCTTCAAAATCCATACCAGACCTGTTACCAGATAGGGCTCTAGTATGGATTTTAAAGGGGAACCTCATTCAAAAACACAAAAAAGCGGGGTTCCCCTTTACATTAAGTACTCCCTTCACATCAGAGTCCTCCATTTGACATAACAGCCCCCCTTCACATTAGGAGACCTCTTCACATCAGAGGCATGATGCTGTGTGAAAATTCTGAGGCAGCCAAGAGGCACCCCAGGGTGCCATAGCACCCTGGTTAAGAAAGGCTGGTGTAAGGTATGCTCTAGAGCTGCAGCTAACAATTATTTTCAAAATCGATTAGTTAGCCGATTATTAAGATCGGTTAATCGGATGAAAAATAAAATACATTTTAAAAAATGGCTCCAGTGATGGGACTACTGGTTTGTATTGAGATTGCAGTCCATCACAGGAGCAAGCTTGGAGCGGTGGAAGTAAAAGAGAAAAAAAAAAGTGTGGTGTGCAATATAGTGAAATGAAAAGTGTACAATTATACAGCAATGAATGCAGAATGGCACCGGCTATAGAGGACTACAAAACCCAGCAATAGTACATTATACAGCGCAATGCAGAATACCACCAGCTATAGAGGAATACAACAAATCCCAGCAATAGTACATTATAGCTAGTGGTATTCTGCATTGCACTGTATAATGTACTATTGCTGGGTCTTGTAGTCCTCTAAAGCTGGTGTAATTCCGCATTGCGCTCTATAATGTACTATTGTTGGGTTTTGTAGTCCTCTATACAACGCAATGCAGAATACCACCAGCTATATAGGAATACAACAAATCCCAGCAATACATTATGCAATACATACAGTGCACAATGTATTGCTGGGATTTGTAGTCCTCTATAGCTGATGGTACATTGGTCTGTATAATATACAGCACAATGTACCATCAACTATAGAGGAATACAAATCCCACTATCCCAGCCATACATTATAGAGCACCTTGTCTTCCAGCAACTTGTTTCTGAGATGAGGCCTGTCTATCGGCAGCTGTCCTCCTCCCACACCTGCTCCTCCTTACTTCTTCTCCCCGCGTCCCTGTGCCGATCGTGGATTTGGGCGGGCAGTGAGCGTGAGGCAGGGAGGAGGTGTGGCGTGTGGAGCGTGGATGCGGGCGGGTCTGAGGTGGGGAGGAGGTGTGGCGCGCAGCGTGTGTGGAGCCGTGAACAGGGGCAACCAATCGGAAGCCGATTAATCGATGATTGAAAAAGTTGACAACTTTTTCAATAATCGATTATAATCGATTATGTCAATTAGTTGTTGCAGCCCTAGTATGCCCCCAGAAATCAAATTTCCTGTTTGAATGATTGGCTCATTGTGTTCCCTAGAAGTATGCAGAGAGCTGGAAGTCAAATTAGAAGCATCCAATGGGATACTTTCTAAGACCCTGCATTGGGGATGCAAATACTGCTAATTTTCTTATTATATCACTAAATCTGTTCATAATGAAGGTTGGTATCCCTTTTGCTAGTCAATAGGTAAGAAGTTCAAAGGCCATATCTTTTTTTAATTGTGTAGTTACTTTGGAGTGGAATATAACAATACAACCCATATATTAATGCAATGCTTCTTTAATAACAACTGTCCGTATCTTTCTGCAGCAACCAATCACATCCAGACTTTAATCTTTCAGCTGTTATTTTCCACTGCAGGTTTGGAAATTATGGTTGCCTGCATACAGTTATAGGAAAAGATCATTTACTACATACAGTAGTAAATATTATATAGAGTTTCACACATTCAGCTTCACATAATTCATGGTGAACTGGTATACAAATGTTCATTGTTCGCTCAGAGTTTGGTTTATGACCCTGGTTCATCTCTGTTGCATGTTAAAATGTCGCATTTGTGTATGGCATGTATGATGTTACTTATCAGTTTCTTGCATTTCATGTGACGTACAGCCAGGCTTTACTTATTGTCTTTTTCCTTTCCTTTCCCTTCATCTCCATGAAATCTATTAACATTGTTTAACTAACCTTCATCCTATACTGCTAAATGCCAACCGTGATGTAGGAAATGTTAATATTATTAAAATATACATAGAATAATAATTCAGTTTAGGATTAACAATATGCCTAAACAATACTGTCTGTACCAGCGAGTAGGGAGACTGGGAGGATATCAAAGTCTGCATTTCTCGATCCATCTTCTGAAATGTTTTATAATATAGTTTTACTCTGAGTCTATGAATCCTGTGTTATAAATGTGCTTTTATCATGGCATGCACTGCAAATTGTAAAGCGCCTAGGGATATACTGGTGGTAATTAAATTGCATGAAAACCCTAACAATGGACATCATTTACGTGCTCCCTTATGGTCTGTTTAAAATACCATTGGGAGCATTTCGTTATGTGTTTAATAAGTGCAAAAAATGCCTGTTGATCATGTCAGAAATGCAGAGCTGTCCTGTGTCTTGTGCACAGTTCCTGTGTGATCTCAAAGAGCCACCCTAGTTTTATATTGAACTATAGAATGATTAGCCTTTATGTTATAGGAATGTGGAAGTGGCAGTGATTGATTCGTTTAGCAAAAGACCGTGGACAGGACTGACACAACAAAAAATCTGTGTCTTGTCAAACCAAAAGAAGGCTTAAAGTAAAGTTGCCCACACACTGTAATATTTTCTTCATTCAACCTACGAACTGAACAAAGAAAATATTACAGATTCCTCCTTCGGCACTTAGGAGCGTAGATCAAGGAATCCCCCACTGTTTGCATTGTATTCTGGCGGTGGCTGCCGGCCGCTGTCAGCATACCCGAACAGAGTCGGCAGCCTTTTGGCAAAAAGGCTGTCAGCTCTGTTTGTTCAAAGATTTTCTGACCGGCTTCTTTGATCAGCTGATCGAAGGATGCTGACTGAAAGGGTGCTGACCCACTGTGCGAATTTCAGCCAGTTCCTTCCTTTTTACTTCCTGCTCTTTGCTGCAAGCAGTGCATGTACACTGAGGTCACAAGCACTGCATCACACAAATTACAAATCCCATAAGTGTTTACATCAATTTAACTGCACATGGGTTGGACATTTTGTAGTCCTTTTCAGGAGTGAGCAGCCGAGGTTGGTTACGGTCTCACACATACAGTCGGTCCAAGTAGAAAGTTGAAGATGTGCCGGTTTAATTTTTTAAAAATATGATTTGCTGTAGGAAGCTGCAATTATAAGGACACAGATTGGCAAAAGCATAGGCATAGAATCAAATTTAAGTTCCTAATTTTAGACCAACAAGTATTTTTTTCTGAATTTACAGGGTCCTTAAAGGAGAACTATGAGGTGAGTGCTTTACACTCACCTCATAGTTCTAGCCGACCTGTGACAATGAGACTGTCACAGGTCGGCTGAGTAGATCGGGAAGTGAGCGAACACATACCGGCGTTCGCTCACTTCTCGATCCTGTCACGGCCCGGTATACTGTCGCGGTATACTGAGCTTAGGTGACGGGAGGACGCTAGTTTGTGTCCTCCCGTTACCCTAAGGAAAACTATGGGGAAAAGCCCTAACCCCATAGTTCTCCTTTAAAGGGATAGAACACGGGGTTCACGGCCTATGCCTTCTTTTTTTTGGCTTGACATAAACTTTAAATAAAGAGAAACATCAGTAAAAACACTGGCACATGCAATAAAAACGCAGCACAGGTATGAATAAAGGTTCTAGTGCAGATATCCCTTTGGCTTCCTGAAGATCAACATAAATATGTGACAATTTTTTAAAAAAATCCTATGGTGATACTTGTGCCAGTTTAGAGTTGGCTCCAGACATTGTCCAAAGGAGGGAGACATGGTGTCTTTATGGCACCACTTACTAGGGAAGAAATAATACTTGCTAAGACAAATATAACACAAAACCCTATATTGCACACATGATTCAGTTTGATAAAGGCATTGGCCTCTATTGTCTCCCCATGATACCCACTCTGACAGTTTAAAAGTTGTCCTATCCAGTTATGGATCCAGGATAAACCACAAGAATTCACATTCATAGCAGGCAATAAAAGGGACATTTGGCACGTGTTTGTGATACTTGTGGCATGGTACTTATTGTGAATAGCTCTCCTGTATGAATGCTGGTATATCAGAGCTACATGGAAGCCCATACAACAGGTTGTGCTAGGGTTGCCACCTGTCCAGGATTCACCCGGACAGTTCGGGTTTTGAATGCTGTGTCCGGGTTTCATGGCAGCAGAAACCCGGACACAAGATGTCAGGCAGATATGGGCAACCAAAATTAAGATAGGGGCTACTGGCCCCCCACTGAAAACAGTCTCAACTGTGATATTTACATATGAATGGGTGGCGCTATTTACTTATGAATAAGCCGCGACTTATTCTCCCCGAAAAATGTTTGCGCGTCGCTAGAGTGTTCGGGTTTCGCTTGAAGAAAAGGTGGCGACCCTAGGTTGTGCATACACTTCTGCAAAAGGTGAATCAAATGAGACATTTTTACTCAACAATAACTCACCTCAGGAACACATCATTATTTTTTTTTCTATCAAAACAGAAAAAGGAGCATTACAAAAACAAATCCCCATTAAATCCTTACAGCTTTGCAGCAACTTTTAATTCCTTTTGTGGCTGCAGATAAGAAGAAGCCAGACAGCTCTGTTTTACCTCCCTGCTGCCTGCATATGTTATTTAAACTAGGAAGTCAATTCATAAGGCATACAAAATATGGCATCTGCTATTGCTGATTGTTCTAAAGAGGAACTGAACTCTGGAAGGTGTGCCCAATATAGACAAGCGAAAGGCAATGGAATAGTCACCAGTTACCCAGCAGCTGATCTTTCCTCCTTACTGACTTACCATGCCTTGTTCTGGACTGTTTCTCTGTATTCAGATGACCATCGTGGTAGAGACAGGGCTTTGCTTCCTCATGTCAGAGCTGCTTCCACCATGATGACTGGTCATCTGGTGATTGGTGGGGTAATATTCAAGAACCAATAAAAAAGTAGGATGAAGGATAGATCATCAGAATCAATGTAGCAAATGTAGGGAGACATCACCAAATCACACTTGAGATATGTTGACAGATCAAAGACAGTAGTGATTTAGATGATCTTCTAGCTGCAAATATACAGCTATGAGGATGTAGGCAATGGAGTACCAACGCACACTCACATACCAGGTAGTCCACTGCTGTTTTTCCAGGAGGAATGCTACCCAAAAGGCATATTTTTCAGGGTACTGCGTAGGCACAATTAACCTTTCTGTTCCCTAAAGCAAATCTTAACTTTTTTTTCTAGCTCTGAGGCTGTTAGGTTTATTTTTGTTTCACTTGTTAGTGAACAATTGCCCTGGAACAAGCATGTTGTCAGAGAAGTGTAGAGGCTTGTCTTAAAGCCCAAATGAACCTTAACAATTTATTACTATAATGCAACCTGCCCTCCTTACCATTTTGTCTTGATTTGTATTGTGTTCTCCTTATATTGTAAAGTGCTGCACAAACTGTTGGCGTTGTATAAATCCTGTATAATAATAATAACCCAGCTGCACATACAGTAAAAAGTCTGATCATCTTTGACTCTTTAACTGGGTAAGTGCTGCAGCAATCTGGACAGTCAGACCACAGCTGTCCCACACAGCGCAAAGACCTTGGTCTCCCACCATCCAAAATGCCCTCCAAACAGTGCACAAACCAACAGCTCTCTCGCTACCTGTGCAGTAGTGTTGATTAGTGCATTGTTCAAGGCTGACCATGGGTGAGCCGGATCACTATTTTGTGTAAGAGAGCCATGGTCTGACTTTCCAGATTGCTCCAGCACTTACCAGTTAAAAAGTCGAAGAAGATCAAATGTATTACTGTATATGCAGCCTGACTACATTATGATATATCGTGAAGGATCCATTGGGCTTTAAGGTGGGACATGACTGAACTACCGCTGTGTAAGGGTTCCTTGAGAGAGCTGGACCCACACCTCTGCAGGGATCTCTGTATAGTTATGCCACTAAACCATGGCGGGTGGGTAGTCAAGTATGTGCTGCCAAGTAGCTGTGGGCCCTGGGTGCCCCCACAAGCCACCCTTATTATAATCTTGCCACTGCTTTCCCCTATCCATTTGGAGGATCCCATTTGATTATACAATATGAATAGACATGTTTCACTGTCATATAAAGAGTCATGCTTTTAAGATGCCAACATAGAAGTTCAGTACAACGTTTAAGGTATTCATTGTTAATATTTTCTTTTCTAGAAAGAAAATTGTACTCGCATTTCATTTTCAACATAAAAAAGCTTTATTTAATACAGTTATTAACAATCACTTTAATGTTAATCCTGGGAGACCGCACACAGCTCAGTTAGAAAAATATGTTGAGTAATTCATCTTTTGGCAGAAGAAAATAAAGACTGCTTTTTTGGCAGCGAAAACTGTTAAGAACCTTTCTGAGTTTGAACTATGTATTCCTCCCCATGTATTGTAAATAACTGCCTTGGAGCTGTATATTAGAATTGTACAACATGAAGTGGGTTAGCTTGGCCATTTCCAGCACACTGTGATTATTTTTTGTATCTTATAACTTGTGTATCCTATATCTTTATATGTTAAATGTTTTCTCTTAATTTGCTCCTGGACAGTAATGTTTGATCTTTTACTTTATTAAAGTGATGTGCGCCATGTTGACTGGGTAAAATCTTACCTGAATATTTGGAATCAGCTGCAAGCATACATTAAGGAATATCATACAACAGGGATTTCATGGGGCCATGCAGTAAGTACATACACTATTCATTCGTAAACTTCACACAATGGGGGGAATTTACCAAATCTGGATCAGACAGAATCTGTAGCAGTTGCCCAATTAGCTTCTCTCTTCAAGCTGTTCAGTTAAGATTTGAAAATGAAAGATGATTGGTTGCCATAGGAAATTGCTCCAGTTTTGATCAACTCCCGTCAATGTATTTTTCTTGTATGTCAAGTCTGTAAATTATTTAAATGCCATTGTAGCTTCATATTGTAGCTTTATATTTACAAAAAGCCATGTCTGGCTGTGTCAAAGGAAATTCACTGATATGCAGGAATTTTATTATTTGATTTTTTTTCTTTTTGTCAGTATCACTAATGTGGATTCAATATTGAGCTGTAAAGCATTAGAAGAATCCTGTACAGAATATATTGTGGGTAATGCCAATACTAGCCTCCTTCTAAGAGCGCCAGATACCTGTCTGTCTAGCACGGGTACCTAATGAGTAACAGACCTGGATCAAGTATGCAGATTCGAGATTTATGGTGAAGGCAGAACTTCTGATTTGCATACTTGTTCCAAGTCAGTATATTCTTCACGCAGATTGTGCTCACTGGTACAAGTCAGCATACTGCTCATCCCTGCAGGCTCATAACATATCCGTAGGCAATAGGTAATTACTGAAACACAGAGGAAAGGAATAAGCACATGGGACTGCACATTCATCCTATTAATAAAACAATAAAAATCAATAAATTTCACTTACAAATGGCAAGTACCGCAGGATTCCTCAAACACTTAACAGGGATCACCACTATGATGTTGGCCATTGGAAGAAGAGTAGCACACCCTGTATGAAAGTGGAGACTGGCATGCAGAATACTAACATCCAGAAAATATCCAAATGGGTCAAGCAAGAAAAATACATCACTGACAGCTGGAAGCTGTATGTACCTCCTCTTACACATTTAGGGCAATGTAGCCCCTTCATTAGAAGGAATCACGTGATAATTCTGCCTGTTGATACACCTATGATTAAGTTTGCCATTTGCTAATGCTATTTATTGCTTTTTTCATTTAATTAAAAGGTGATTTATGTGCAAACCTTGAGAGCTTTTCTTTTTGCCTGTTGTTGTTCCAAGCCATTCAGAAAGTACCAAAGCCATTAAAACAGCATTTCAGTGAGGCAACCAGGATTTTCATAAGGAGAGGCCAGCAAAGGCAGCCTATGTTTTCTTTCTGTACAGGTGTTGATTTTAGGTGATTTATAAAAAGACCTTTTATTTTAAGGAAAATCTTCCCATAAGAATATATGTCAATTGAACATATGTAAGGCATGTTATTTACCTGTAAAAGGCTCTCTTGTGTAGACATTTAAAAAGCCTTAAGACTGCTGCTGGCCGCCAACATTGTGGATGTGATCTCTGCAGCCCCAGTAGACTCAGACTGGTCACTTAAGTGACACTCTATAGTATTCTCCTTCACTTCTCCCGTGGCTGCTACATAATAGGTTATGTGAGGAAGTGAGGGGAGGGGTAGAGGAGCTTGGCCAGCACAGACAGTACAGCACCTGAATGTGGCTTCCAGGCCTGCCTTTTTCTCTTTCAGTTTGAGTGCTGCTGTATCAGGGATTGCAGGAGGCTGATACCAAGTCAAATTCAGGTTCTTAAACTAGCTGCATTAAAAAATATACATTTATACATATATTTATATAGTCATGTAGAGCTGCATTTAATAATTTAATAAATGTCACTAAGGAAAGGAGAAAATTATATATATATATATAGTGAAGTGACATTGCAAACAGTATGTGGTATGTTCTTTTAACTTTGGCTAGGAAAACAGCCCTTGCGCAAGTAAGCCTTGAATATCACATGTACTAATGCTTAGTAATGGTTTTACGTGTCTGCTCTTTCCTAATACAGCTCTCTGTGTAAGCATCAGGACAGCAGTGTGCTATTTTTATGTTCAATTTTTATAAAAGATTGATTTACAGGGAAAGCCGCCAAGCAGAAATAACTTGTCCTCAGAAACACATTGTACACAAATACTAAGGGAAACATGTTAAAATAATAAAACTGTGCTTTAAATGTAGTTTAATAGTTTTAGAAATACACAAGGACAGAAAATACACTTCACTAATAGACCTACTACATTAAAGGAAACTTGAGAGGAATATGAAGCCTGCCATTACCGACCTCCTCTTGAAAAAGCTAGTTACCTGCTAGTTACGGACCTGAAACAAGCATGCAGTAAGCAACTTTTTTCGGAACTCTTAATCCGCATGTTTGTTTCAGCTCAGCCCCTGATATTGAAGTCATTGGATCAGCATGACAGAAAGTCAGCTAGCATTTTAAGAGAGAGGTAGACAATGGCTGCTTATGTGTTTCATTAGGTACAGGTTTCCTTTAGATAGACCCTGACCTCAGGTAGACCCCTGCAGCAAACACTTGTGATTTGGTTTCCTACAATATACCTGTTGTTTTTAGCTTGACCCCAGGCATTTCCTCTGGATGCAAAGGGAGCCTTGTCTGCTTCTGGGCTCTTCCACCTTGTTTCTGGCAGCAGCAGACCTATTGCCTCTGGAGCTGTCAATCTGAGCTGTCACATTGCACATTATCAGCTGCCAGGAGCGCAAACTCAGCAGCTATACATTGTAATGCTGACATGTGACTACTGAAGGGTACATGGTAGGATATGTTTACAAACAAAATACTGAGCCGCTTATGAAGTCTTGCCATGTGAAAGAACATATATAGCTTGCAAGGACATTCCCACTGGCAGCCTCATTGAAGGGCTCTTGCCAGGCTGGTGACATAGAAGCTGGGAAGGGGTGGGGGGCACAGCAGCAAAGCTCGAACGATAGAAGGACCTGACACTCCATGGAAGTGGAGCCCAATTAAACATTTAGTTTGAGTCAGCTTAATACTTTCCAATTGCATAAAAAGAAAAGGTTTGCAACGTTTTACAGGTTGTTTTATTTAAAAAGTACCCACAGCTTGAGTAGAAAAGCCTTTTTACTGCCAGGATGCTGTAGAAAATGACCCTTGCTCTCTTTGTGTAAGCAGTGGTCTCTCTGTAGAGGCCTGAAACCCCCTTGCTAAATTAGAACAAGAGCTCTCCTTACAACAAGGTCTATGCTCCTTGCTGAGTGGAGAGCTGTAGCTTTGACTCAGCAGCAGGGTGTGCCAGGCCTTTTCAGAGAGACCACTGCTTCCACACAGAGAACAAGGCCCCTTCTCTACACTATGCTGACAGGGGGCAGGCTTTTCTACTCTGGTCTTGGCTGCTTCCTAAAAAACTATGTACACTTTTTTGGTTTGATACCCCTGAAATGTATTGAACTGACTTAAACTGAAAATTCACCTGGACTTTAAGAAATGTACATTGCTTGTAAGGAGGCAATGTAAATATAAAGTACAAAAGTCTTGTCACCTGCCAGCATGCTGTGTAAAATGACCCTTCGACATAGAGGGTAAGCCCTCATTCACACTAGAAACGGCCGGCACGTATAGCTCCGTACTGTGTGCACGGCCGTACGCCGCCCTACACGTCCGTGCGGGTGTCCGTACTCGTACGCTGACAAGATGGACCCTGTCTGCGTCCGAGCCGGGACACCCGTACCCATACGGACCTGCATTTGGGGTGAGCGTAGGGCGGCGGACGGCAGCGTAGTCCCATAGAGAAGGACAGGGGCTGCATACTAATCACCCGCAGCACCTGTCCTTCCCGCGAGCTGCCCGATACGGCCATGCACGCAGCACAGAGCTGTACGCGCTGGCCATTTCTAGTGTGAATGAGGCCTAAGGGTCCTTCTCTACAGCATGCTGGCAGGGGGACAGGCTTTGCTATGGCTGCTTTTCGAAATAGGAACACTATTATGCACTAATGTTGCTTCGTTTAGAAATGTTCCACCTGGTGACAGGGCCTCTTTAAAAGAAATTTCCAATCAAGTCTGTTAGTAAGGTTTTTAGACAGTTGTTTAGTTATAGATCGTCTCTGCAGAAAGCTATCGTTCACGAGAGTTATTTCAGGTTTCAGCATGTGCTCATCCCAACCTGGAAAGCTTTACAAAGGAATGACGGAAAATCTACTCTGGATGAACAGTTACAATTTGTTACCATAGCTGACCTTTCGAAGACACTAGCAGCTGTATAAAGCAACTGTTCCTATCGTTTCAGTAGCACCTGTCAAAAGGCAATTGTCAGCGGTGTTTTTGAGTTGTGGCTGGTTACACTGAGGGGGGGCTGCTGTGTGCGGACAGGAAGAAACCCAACAGCAGCTGTTTCACAGTCTAACAAGAAGGGCTTTTTAATGCTGCCTGCATTGGCCATCGAACTAGTAATCCCCAAACACTTACAGGGCATTTATAATCTACTGAACAACTGCTGCCATTGAATCCCTTTAAGCACGTGCCACATAAAAGGCATATGTTTAAGACTTTCAAGCAGCAGAGGGCATGGTAACGGAATCAGCATGTCTGAACTGAAAGAAACCATAAAATTAAAAAAAAAGCACATCATGGGTTCATCTGGGTCAGTCATGAACCATTACCTCCCCACATCCCTCATTAGTAAGTACATACAATGTTCATAGGAATTCTTTACAAATGTAACAGACAGGTGACTGTAAAAGGCTTTTCTAGCTAATAAGCTTACCATGATGATTCCTATTTTGGTGCATTTAGGAGGGAAGAGAAAATAAATCTTGAAAATGTAGAACCTGGGCCTGTAATGTAGCATACTAGTAGCAACATCTGACTCCTCTTCCATGTTCCTACTCCAACTTTAAGATTATATTATTAAAGCAGTCCAACTTTAGTAGATATTAAATGGAAGCTATAATTGTTGTTAGTCCATTATATTTTATGTGAAGTTTACAGGTTTTTAAACTGATGTGGTCCATATTATATATTTATTATTTATTGCAAGGTATTTATAGAGCGCCAACAATTCACACAGCACTTTACATACTGCACATTACACATGTGCACGGAATAAAAATTTGTTTTGGACGAAACAAATGAAAACTAAAAATGAAACAAATTTTTATGCTGTTTTGGATTCGGAGGCAACGGGCCACCTTGGTATACACCAGGATGGCGGCGCCCAAACATGCGTGTGACGTCACTCGACGCTGCGCGTGTGATGTCATGCGCTCTACCTTCAAAATGGTAGTGTTCTGCAAACTAATTTATATATGCCCGAATATAGTTTTCGTATATTGAAGCATATACTACATTCGTTATTTCGGATTGAGACAAACCTCCGGATCAACTGAATTTCGTTGATTTACAGGTTCACCCGAACCTGAATGCACATGTCTACTACACATTCACATCAGTCCCTGCCCTCAGGGAGCTTACAATCCATAGTCCCTATTGCACACACATACAGGGCCAATTTAGACGGGAGCCAATTACCCTTCTAGCATGTCTTTGGCGTGTGGGAGGAAACTGGAGTACCCAGAGGAATCCCACACAAGCCCGGGGAGAACATGTAAACTCCTTGCAGATAGTGCCCTGACTGGGATTTGAACCGGGGATCCCCAGTGCTGCTATTATGCTGCACATTCTTAAAGCTTATGATACAGCATGCATCCCTAGTATGTAAAATACAGCACAGCATACAGAAAAGGTCTTGAGTGTGTAACTTAAAGCATAGCATACAGTGTGAAGCAGTTCTTAGTATGTAAGTATGTAATATACAGCAGATAGTATGTAATGTGAAGCATAGTACAGCAGAGTACAGCAAAGTGAAAAGTGCTAGTCATTGCAGTTGCAGTCACTGGAGAAGTTCACATCGCTGCAGTGGATGTCACTGGAGAATTGCACGGTGATCTAGTGGTATGGTGGTGGAAAGTTCTTGTGTCAAGCGAAGTATGTGGATATAGTGTTTGTCAATAAAATGTGAGCATGCAGTGTTTGTCAGTTATGAGGGCTAGGACAGACATACCACGTGCTGTGTTTCCATCAACCTTGCTGTTTGACTCCATATTGCTGAGGACACCAGACATTGTAGCTGTGTTCACTTTGAATACCCAATCATGTGCAGATGAAATAAATAGACTACAGTTTCCATTTCACATCATTGGATAATTGAAGTGAACACACTTTAACTTTACAGTTAACAGTTAATGCTTGACATAATTCTCTTCTTCTTTAGTAAATCAGACTCCATTTGTCTCTGCACCACTTCCACATCGCTGAAGACACAATATATCGTCTGCAATGTGGCAGCACACAACGAGGTTACTGGATAAATCGAACCATACATATCCACACCACATTCTTAAAGATCTTGGCTGCCTATTGCACAATAGTCACAAGTCCCTCTAATCCATGATTGCTTCACATTTCGTTTTGTCATTCAGTGCTAATAAAAATTACCTTTTTAGTTCAATCTGCAGCCAGATATGATTTTCTATAACTGACAAACAATATAAATGTAGGTACAGAAAATGTAGGATCACCAAACCAAATGTTGAGAGACCATGAAGGGTTTATTTCAGCATAAAACAGCAAAATGACAATCCAACATTTTGCGGGTGTTCTAAAGGGCCCCGTTCATCAAGACTTAAAAGCTGTGGTCAGAATCTGGATGGTCTCAAGCTTTAATAAATTGAGAATTAGAAACATTCAAATCTCAATATAAGAATATAATATAAGAATAAGCTGAGATAACAGCAACTGCTTTAAATTGGCTACATGAACAGTTATATTAAAGTTCAAGTAAAGCCCAAACTTTTTTTTAGTGTTGGATAGAATGGAGAGGGATTAGAACACATCTCGGGGAGATTAGGGAGATTGCCCTCTCTATAAACTCCTTGGTTGTCATCAGATTTTGCGTTGTCATCAAAACAGGAATAGATGGAAAATCTTCCAGTGGGGACGCTGCTGACTACTTCGGATTTCCCGTTGGAGGGATTTCTGCTTACTCCCTATCAGACAGGAAGCAAAGGGAAATCCCCACAATAGGACACAGATGGCAAAACAGTTGACAGGGATTATAACCTTTCCTTACTCTATTCCAAACTAAAAAAACGTTTTGCCTTCAGTTCTACTTTAAGTACTTGTATATAACTAGACAATCTAAGAGAGAATGATTTATAATACACTATAAGTAAATAAATACTGATTTTAACCCCTTCACGACCAGTGACATACATAGTATGTAATTGGCAGCAGGCCCGTTTAAACAGACTCCTGGTGGCCTGCTTTACAATAGAAGCGATTTTGGTGACTCAGCTGTTGCCAGATCGCTTCTACAGGCCGGTAAACTCAGTAAAATGTTGCGCTGATATCGTGCAGCATAAAAGTTTGCAACTGCCACCATTTTATTCTACAGGGTCTGGGCTTTCAGAAAATATATATAGTTTAGGGTTTGAAGTAATTTACAGGCCTTAAATTTGGATTATATCATGGGTGCAAAAAACGCGAAGAAAAAAAAGGCCTCAGTCATTAAGGGGTTAAACATGGCAGCTAAATTTGCTTTAGGGTTTACGTATGTTCTAAAATATTTGTGATGGCGTGAATATTTGTGAACATATGATGCAACAATCAACAAGGAAATGTGGTTAATTTACCTTTTACAGAGGTTTTTCCCATAGTCATACACTGCTGTGGAATTATGAGATCACGCGGCTGAGTCTGGCAGATACACATGTAGAAGTGAGCAGGTATCATGTTGATATGCATTTGAACAAACCACACAGCAGGAGTCCTGGATAAACAGCCATGTTTTCCGAGATACTTAAGAATGTGCTCTCCCCTTTCAGTGACAAGTGAAGTGCCTGAACATCAGCTGTTTCTTCTTGTAAATTCTATACATGAAAGCACATCAGGACAGTGTGCGGACAGGTGGCTTTAAGAGCGTGCCGAATAGAAAAAGCGTCTACATTTCCAGAAGGAGCACCTTAACAAAAGATCAGTGTCTGTGTGACAATCCACCTGTTCTCCAGAGATGACATCCGATATGTAGTGTTCTCTACCCCTCGCCATGTGTCTTTGCAGAGAGGAAAAAAGCATGTGTTACCTAGCCACATATGCTGACTGTACAGTGTTTGTATAACACGTAATTCATGTCTAAATAACAACCTCCCTGTAACACATCTCATTAGTACATGTAATATATGTACTATACTCTATCAGCAAATGTATACAAAATTCATTTGGAATCACTAAGATGTAGAACAAAAAGTTTTATAGTATCCCATATCCTGTAGTATTTATTAACCACTTAGTTTGAAAGTTTGACTGAAGATTACTCTGTCAAGCAACACTGTACCCAAATTTTTTTGATACAGTGCTTTCAATGTTTATAGCTTTTACTATATAAAGAGAAAAAAATAAAACTTTGCGGAAAAAAAACAGTTTTCCTTACTTTCTGTTATAAAACTTATCAAATGAAAATGTCAGGACAATACCAAAACCCCCAAAATGACCTCTTTATGGACACCCCAGTAGACACCCCAATTCGATCTGATTTTTTGCAAAAACATTTTTTTATGAAACATGCCAGTATTGAGGGGGTTAAAACATGGAGCTTGGTAATTTTTTTGTTTTTGTTTAAGTAAGCGGGGCATGTCCTGAAGACAATCTTCACACCAGTGAAGAAAAAAGGTGAATCATGAAATCACAACACAATAAAAAGAAAAGTGCACAAGGGTGCTTTCGGTCTTCCTTCGAAGAGGAAGAGCCATGAATCCCTGAACCACCCAGGAAGCAAGGCTCCTGACAGGGGCAAGGCCAACCCAAGTCCACCTAGCCGAAGCCAGGCGGACCCCGATCCTTAGGGACCTACCGAAGTAGGTCCTCTAAGTACTAGGTAGGGGCTCTCCCAAAGAGAGACCCCCAAGTTTGGGGAGGTAAAGATAACTCATAGTGGCCACAGAACCTGCCCCCTAACATCAGGATAGGCCAAGATAAAAATTGCTCTGAGCTAGCTAAAAGGCCGGCCCAAGAAGCGTAGTGCAGAAAAAAAAAGCTTTGAGTGCCGTGACCTAGTGATGGTGAATCACAGTGGGGTCCCACACCCATAGTGATTTTCCAACACCCCTGGGATGCTACCACCAGAGGGCACAGCACAGTGGGTCTCTGTGCTTCCAGCCCTCTGGCCAGACAAGGTCAACCCCATTCCCATTAGAAGGTACCGTATATACTCGAGTATAAGCCGTCCCGAATATAATCCGAGGCACACACAGGAGAAATTCCTGCCTACAACTTGCGACTATTACTCCAGACGATAATAGCCTGCCATCCCCAGCCTCCGAGGTTACTAGTCTGCAACCCTCCCAGTTCTGTGGCAACACTATTTTGCCTTCGGAAGCCCCAGGGTATACTAGACTGCCAGCTCCTTCTCCAGAGACAACAACGTTCTCCTCTGGAAACTGATAAGAACATATACTACACTTGATCTTAACCAAAAGGCCGAGCTTGGTAATGGTGCATTAGATTCAAAAATTGCATAGGTCATTCACAGAGGGAGGCAGAGGTGAAAGGGTTCATGTACAGATCACATACAGTGGGAAGATGGAGATGAAGAAGTAAATGTACAGATGTGCAGGATAAGGGAGATGAAGGGGTAATTTACAGTTTAGAGCAGAGATAGAATGGAACTGACATACACTATAGAGAAGAGGGGGTGGAAGGTCTAAAAAATGTAAGACTTTATTTTTTTGTGCTACTGCAGCTTGTTTTTCATCAGGAACTAATGAATGACTCATCCATTCATTAGTTCGCTTAGTCTCCCCTACCTCTGTTGTAATAGGAAGGGCAGGGCTTGGAAATGTAAAAATTGCTATGTGATCGCTGTGATAACCAATCACAGCAATCACAAGGCACAAAGCTGGAGGACGTTCTTGTCTGAAGCCTGAACACAGAAAACTAATGCAGCCACCTCATCTAAGGACTGGTAAGCTGCATTATTTTAAATGTTTGTTTTCAAGTTTAGATACACTTATTTGTATCTTAGGGTCACATTTATGGAGGGCACACTTCCCCCACCTCTGAGCAACCCTATACCAGATTATTTTCATCATAGTAATTCCTGTACCTAGAATGGGCATACATTTTCTATTGTTATATATAAGTTAGCAAAGCTGTATTTATCATAAATAGTGGTGGTCACTTTCATGTAAACAACAAAAGAGGGGAAACTGCTGGAGCTAGCATGTTGTGTATGTGAAAAAAATTTACTTTCACTTGGCTTTATGGATTTGATTTCTATTCTAATGAGCACACCATATGTATGGCTAGAAAATAGTATATATTGTACAATAAAGTAAAATTTGTAACGCGTTCCTAGTAACTGACATGCATAATCAATATATATTTTACAGTTATCCTCAAAAGAAGAACCTCAGCACAATAATGTAATATCAGGACCAAGTTTCCCTCCACCACCACCTCCGCCACCACCTCCAGGACCTCCTCCCAGTTCAGATATTTTCAATAAACCCAAAGATGACATGTCTCAGGATCGATCCGCACTCTTTGCCCAGCTCAACCAAGGAGAAACCATTACAAAAGGTAAACAAAGTTAAAAAAAAAGCATGTGTGTGAGCAGCAGGCACGCAATGGCTTGTGTTAGAACATAAATGACATGGCTGCTTTGTGCTAAATATTCTAAGTACAAAAATGAGAGGCACGTAGGAATATCACATTTGTAGGATAAAAAATTTTTGTACCTAAAACCTACATTAGACATACCAAATGCAGACCTTCATTTTTTTAAACAACAAAGAGGCGTTTTGATTTATGTTGAGAATCTCAACTGTAGGTGGCTTTATAATGAAACTTCCCAGATTCCCAAAGACTAGAGCTGACCATACACCAGTAGAGTTTTGTTTGAAAATGTGTATGAAAATGATTGTTTTTAGAACATTCATTTGATCTTCTAATGGCAGTTTTTGTCCGTAGTGATGAGGAAAATAAAAATTTAGTTTTGTTTAATTCTCTTAATTAAACTAAATTCTAATCATGAATGTGATTTTCTTTAGGGAAACAAATTGTACATATTGTAATTTGCATGGGTTAGGCTCAAAAGAAATCTGTGATGACAAGATCGAATGCTATGCTGAACAATTTCATAACACAATACTTGTAACACAATGCATGTATATGTTGTAACATTCTACAGGGCTTAAACATATTTCCGATAACCAGAAGACCCACAAGAACCCTAAACTTCGTGGGCAAGCTGTATCAGCCCGATCCCCAACACAGAGTTCAAGCTCTAGCTCTCCAAAGGCACCACCCCAGTCTTATTCTCCTCTGCTAGAGCTAGAGGGAAAGAAATGGAGAGTGGTAAGTTATTATATCTGGTTACAAACCTAAAGACTTGTTTACCTAGCTTCAAGCTGTTATTGAACATTTAGAAATGGGTGTTATGCAGTACAAAGAATAAGACAGAAGTGAATAGAGGAAGATGGAAAGCAACCTAGCATATTTAATCATATAAAGATAGCCATACAACGGGTTGAATTTCGGCTGATTCCTGCTGGATCGGTTGAAATTGAAGCTATGGGTGGTCCTATCAGCACCACCCATTTAACAAGAGTCGGGTGGAAGATTCTCAGCCAAATGATGACTGCATCCTATCAGATGCAGTCACTGTATGGGTGTTCAAGAAGCCACGGGCAGCGGCAGGGTAGATTCACTTTGGTTGCAGCCTTAGGCAAGCCATACATGCTTTGTTTTCTCTCATTCACCCGAAGTAATTTGATTCAACCATCCACATTAATCAGTGGGCTGAATGAGAGAAGACGAAGCATGTATAGGTAGCCTTATGTTCCCATAGATGTACAGGTTTGGGAGGCAGTGGGACAGTTTATATGCATGTCACCTTGTTGGATTGAGAATGTATGACCTATAGCTCATTGTTCAGTTTCGTAAAGTGGTAAGTCAGCCATCCCGTTGGCTGAAACGCAGGCATTTAGAAAAAGATCATTCATCTCATTTTATGCAATAGGACAAACTAAACTACTTTTCGCTATCAAGCCAATGCTTACTGACCATCTGACATCTACCTTTAGACCAAGCAGACTATGGGGAATTTCTGGGAGTCTGGTGTATGGTGGGTGGTAGACGGTAGAGTATTTTTATTTATTTTCTTTTTTTTTTATAGCTTAGACAGTTTTGTTACAATTTAGCATAAAATTATAACAAGTTTCTATTAGAAGTTTGTGGCTAAATACAAAAAGTATTTTAAACAAACATCCTCCCAGGAAATGAATGATGCATTGCAGTTAACTATGGGAAAAGATAAGACACTGAAAGCCTACATTAAGAAAAGAGGGTTAGTGCTATCATATTATAAGTTTCTGACACAAGTCAAGCATGTGTGTAATGATTGCTCAGTGTGTGGTGCTGTATGGTTTGGGGTTATTAGGTAATGACCCTAAGCTCTTAGCTTTAAGTGCTACAGGTGCAGATAATGCAGAAGTCCTTATTTGGTAAAGTTTTTTGTCTTAGATTAGTGAAGACTTTTCTTACAACAGTTTGTGTTCAGCTGTGAACATTGCCCTGATATCATTCTAATTTTAGGAGTACCAAGAAGGAGAGAACAAGTTAGTGATTTCTGAGACTGAGCTCAAACAAGTGGTTTACATTTACAAGTGCAAGAAGACAACATTGCAAATCAAAGGAAAAATCAATTCCATAATAATAGGTAAGAGAAGTCAACAGTAATAAAAAGATCCTACACTTGCTGATCAAGTATGTACTATTTCACCTAAGTGCTACTTATTTGAAATTAAAATTGACCAGATAAAGAGATTATTTACAAAGCCAAACAGTAAAGTATGACATGCTTCATTTGCATGTTATGACAAACAGCACTGGAGCTTCAGATTTCAGCCAACGCTTTTTTTTCAAATCATTATGTACTTACCACTTCAAGTGCTTATATCGGCATGGTTTTTACAAGGGATGAGCTCAAGTTCAGTTTCGAACTTAAAGTGACACTATACTCAGGAGTTAAATCTTAAAAATGCACTTAAGTACCTTAACTATTAACAAAAATTTAGCTTATTTGTGTATCACACAGTTAATGTATATTTAAAGTGACACTAAACTCAGCTATAAATCCTGCATATCATCTCTGAATTCATACTGACACTCTCCTTCCTTCTGGAGGGTGGCTACATTTGTTCTCCATGGTGTCTGTCCCATGGTCCCATTTTTGTTAATAGTTAAGGTACTTTAATGCATTTTTAATATTTAATTCCTGAGTTTAGTGTCACTTTAAGTTTGTACGAACCTGAAAGGAAGCTGTCAGTGCTGGCCCACTGCTGCGACCAGGGCAGCAATTACTTTATATGGCCATATTGGGACAATCGCATTGACCCAATGTGGCCATATAAGGTCAATGATGTCACCAGCATCCCACGTGCTCTGTGTACATGCAGCTGTGGGGTGGGAAATGGCCTGGCTGCAGCTGATTGGGTTGGCACTGACTTCTTCCTTCCAGATTCAGATGAACTCAAATTGACTGCAAACTTGAGTTCCACCCTAGTTTGTACACATTTCCTTAGCTTTTGCCATTTTTAATGCAGTATAATAAAAGTTGCAATACAAATAGCTAAAATGTGTTGTTGCACAGCTACACTATTCAAAATCATAATAGAACCAGTAAGGTCATTCATCCATTTGTCATGTTCATGTCATCCACTCATGAAAATGATGTCTACGTTGAAGTCCTGCCAAACGGTAATTTTTGTTGTTGTTTTGGATAGCGTAGGTAAGGTAACTCAGTCAGTTATTGTGTTTCTGACTTTGTCAATGTCTGGGAGCTTTCCCCTCATCTCCTATTCCATTGTCCCCATTACAGTAAGTAAAGGTAAATCCAATCAAAAATGGCCAGTCTCTGTGACCGCTGGTTTCCTCTCATCTAGGGGAGATATAGTCCTATATTCTGTCATGTGTCCAAAACATAAAGTGAGAGTATATTTTGTCAAGGGGTATAGAGACAGAAATAAAACCAAGGTCCTAACTTTTTTTTTCTAAAACATAAAAATATAAATTGGCTGCTAAATGCTGGTAAAGCTATCATCTCTTCGTTCTTAGTTCTATAATAATCCACGAGCATGCTATGAAGTAAACTGATTTTTTATCCCTATCCTGGGAAATATTGGCTTTTCAATTTATGAATATATTAAAGTGGAACTAAATAGCAACTGTGACAGTTTTTACCAGAGGCGTGCCTTGAATGTAACATACACTGCGCATGTGTTTGTAGGCAGGATGTAAATAAAACACTATAGAGGACAATATTGGTATCTTTGATTAAGGATTTAATAACTTTTATTTAAAATTTAAAACTTTAGCTTCCTATTAGGAAACAGTTAAATTGGTTGGTGTAGTTCCACTTTCATGATGTTTCTAAATGAACAAGTAGCCTACATTTTCCACTGTTCATAGAGAAATCTTACCTAAAATGAGTTGTTGTTCATAAATTAATCTTACCTGAAATGATTTCCTATCTAATGTTGAATAACATGTTATTTTTTATTCTTTACTGTTTTCAGACAATTGCACAAAACTTGGCCTAGTGTTTGATGATGTTGTCGGCATTGTAGAAGTCATTAACTCTAAAGATGTTCAGATACAGGTAAGCAAAGTACATTTTTTGGTAGACCAATTAGTGTGGGCAAGTGGCTCAAGTTTTGGCCAATTTAGCAGAATGTGGCCGAAATTTGGGCCATCCATGGCAAGCATAAGAGTTTTTCGTTTTGGAAGTAAATGGCATATCAAGAATTATCCTAAAAAATCTTTTTTTTAAAACTTATAAACAAAAATGAAAACAGTAAGGTTTTCATGGATTAGTATTTCATAATAACTCATGATGTCAGGTGATTAGTAAATACTGATGAGGGGTCCATTTATCTGGAGAGCAGATATTGCTATCTGCTCTCTGTTACAGTCTGCCATTTATATCCACACCTTTTCCTGCATTTTTCGGCCTAGGCCTATTTATAAAAATGCTGCCTGTGGTGCCCCACAGAGTTCCCTCTGCTTAATGCAGCAGAGAGACATCAAATCTTTGAAGCACATTGCTTTGCTTTATAAATGTACGGTATTTGTTTTTGGTTTTTTTTAAAGCAAAAAGGTTGCTAATCTGATGTTTTGCAGCTAGACATAAACATTTTATCAGGCAGTGAAATGGTCCCCAATTACCACTCATTAGGGCTACCATAGAGTACCAAAAGCTGTGAATGATTGGGCTGTAATATCATAGATAGTTATGTGTTTAATATATAGCTATGATTTCTGAAATGCAATGCAAATTGGTGGCTGTTTCATGGCAAATCACAGTAAATGGTGCAACTTTCTTTTTGTGTACAGGTCATAGGGAAGGTGCCAACAATTTCAATTAACAAGACAGATGGCTGTCATGTTTACCTGAGTGAAAGCTCAATTGACTGTGAGATTGTAAGTGCCAAATCTTCGGAAATGAACATCCTTATTCCGGACCATGGAGATTATGTAAGAGAAAACTGTGTCTATTTTTACTGATAACTGTATAAATAATGACATTTCAATTTGTTTTGTCTGTTAGTGTTTTATCATTGTCCCATCATAGATAAAATATTGTATAGTCTCTTATTTGATACCAGAGGTATGTATTTTTGAAAATAATAGAAGAAAATTCTGGATTTGTGACCATCAGGCATTTGTAAACAAAGGAGTGCAAAGAAGAATACTGATGTGCTAAGCGCATAATCCCATACCAAATGATCAGATATCAAATCTGACTATTGAAACTAAAATCAGATTGTGTCCCAAAGGATTAATGTCATTTGGACTTTCTCGTTTTCTTTTTAGCGGCTTTACTATGTGTACCCAAAGTGACCTTACTTTTAAACTTTGTATTGCTTGTCTATAAGATACTAGTTGACAGAACCATCAAATGCAACACATTTACTATGCAATGGGTTTTCTGCCCCTGCTATGAAATCCAACCGGGAACTTTTACTTGTTTGTTTATGGCACTTGAATGGCACAATGGTCGTCCACATAATTTTAATTTTTAAACACAGAAGATGAACTCTGAGTGAGAAGCTAAATACTCACAGGCAAATACTGTGAACTATTTTAACTTCCAAAGAATTTGTAGTTGTGTTCAGCAAGTCTTGTGATCCAGGCACCTTGCCTACCTACTGCTAGCCCTTGCCATTCATCTAAAAAATACTCTTTCAATTAATTCAACATAAATGATCCAGCACATATATTTTTTTCAAAGTCACCATTGTTTTATCTCCCCATCACCCTACAGCTACTATTAAGTACATTTTAAAACTAAACTGCATCTGAAATTTGTAATGTGTTAGGCAACAATGAAAACAGAGAAATTGGGCATATAATGTTACAATTTATTGTCGTATTCAGTAGATTTGAAATACAAGGTTTTTAAAAAAATTAGCTTTCTTTGTCATAAATTTGTTTTTTTTTGTAAGCTAGCATTTATGATCTATTGTCATTGGAGATTATGTTGTTACCATGGGTTGAAGGAGCATCCAGTGGGTTAGAAATTTGCAGTCCCAGTGAATTAAGGTGGAGACTCGCCAGACCGAATTCTTTGTAACCATATTGCACTGCCTGACCTTTCAACTTTGATCAGTAGGGTTACAAAGTGATGTGCTAGCCCCCTTGCACTAAAAGGGTGGTTAAGGGTTAGTGTGGTGGGCTACATATTCCTGTGTGCCCCTTCCCCCTTGTTCACAGTTCTGAGAATCAACAGTCCTGTAACTGTTATTTAGCTGCTGGGTCCCAATTTTCTTTTATTTCATATTCATCTATTTTTTGCTAGGTTAAAAAAAATTGCAGTATACTTTGAATACATGCATTGGTGCTATGCGGTACCATTCATAATGAAAATACTAAATGCACAAATTTTGGTCCATTGTGGTGCATTGGATCACCCATTCAAATTAATAGGCTGCCCTAAAGCAACACACAATAATGTGCAACACAATGTGCTTTAACGCACTGCAGTGCACCAAGCTGGTGTGAATGGGCCCTTAGTGTTTCAAGGTCTATTATTTTGGAAGATAAATATTTTATTTTGCTAGAGCCTTTTTTTATTTAGGGGTCTGCATACACTTTTTGCTGCTCTTTGTTGGCGCATGCTACTGCAATCTTGTGCGGTAAAATAGTGTGCACCAAAGCACCACATATTTATTCTCCCTATTGCCATAGCTGCTATTAAATGCAGACCCACTTTAACCACTTCAAGACCAGGTGTTTAGACCCCCTTCCTGGCCAGGCCATTTTTCAGTATTCAGCGCTGCGATACTTTGACTGAAGTTTATTCCGTCATGCAACGCTGTACTGAAATGAATTTTATACCATTTTTTGGGAACAGATAGAGCTTTATTTTGGTGGTATTTAATCACCACTGGGGTTTTTATTTTTTACTATAATTAGGAAAAATTAAAGGAAATTTTTTTTAAAATACGTGTTTTTTTTACATTATGTTAGGAAACATTTATTATTACCCAGTTTTTTGGTAAAATATAAAAGTCAGGGTCACATCGGATAAATAGACAAAAATATGAGGCAGGCCTAAAGTAAGAGGCAGAGATAGCAGATTCTGCAAGACATAGTGGGGTTCAGAACAAAAAGAGGCAGTGATGTTCCAGCAGCTGGAGCTTACTGCACGCATCCTGGTGGTGCTGCAGTTCATTATAAAGTACTCTGGCTTCCAAGAGGTCCTTCGTCAGGCCAGAAGGATTTGTGTCCACTTTAGATGGTCATTCCCAGCCATGGCTCACCTAGTAATAATACAGCAATACATAGCAATAGTACAGCACCAACACGAGTTACCTGACTCCCCCACGCGCTGGAACTCATCATTGAGTCTGTACCAGCAGTCTTACCCCAGTACAAGGGTAAAATTAGCAATCTATGGCCGTTATCCCTTTACCTCAGCTGGCAAATTTATATTGTCCGCTGCAGGGTAATTTCTCAAAGTTTGAGGTCACATACTGTCCAGCCATGGTACAGTGGCTATTGTTTTTCAAATAATACATTCTAATATCTGTTTCAAAATAAAACCTACCTTGTTTCTCCTTCTTATATTACGGCCTAACCAAGATATTTACATACTGTTTAGCTACTAAGCAATATGTGTGGCTTTTGCTTCTCAGATAATACACTGTAATTTCTATTGCAATAAAAAACCTGTCTCATCTCTCCTTCTTACTGTATGGCCTTACCAAGATATTAACATACTGTCCATCAATTAAATAATATTTGTGGCTTTGGTCTCTTGGATAATAATCTCTCATTTGTATTGCAAGCTAAAACCTACCTTCTCTCTCCCCATATATTGTGGCCTAACCAGCAACTTATGTACTGTCCAGCCACTGTACAATATTTATGGCTATTGTTTATCAAATAATGCACTCTGTCTATTTCAAGATATAACCTACCTTGTCTCTCCCTCTTACATTGTGACCTTACCAAGCTGCTTACATACTGTCCAACCACTGTGCAATATTTGTAGCTATTGTCTTTTAGATAATACGGTATCATTTTATTGAAAGCTAAAACCTGTCATACTTTTCCTTCTTATATTGCGGCCTAACCGAGCTGTTCACATACTGTCTAGCCACTGAACAATATTTGTGGCTATTGTTTCTCAAATAAAACACTCTAATTTGTATTTCAAGATAAAAAATAAAAAGTCCAGAGCACAAAAAAGGACAGTCTAACTTGGAGTCATGGAATGTAGAAGTTTAACATAAATGCAATAGGTATAGGAATCCAGCAGGGTCACCAAAACAATCTTGAAGCTCTTAATAAAAGGTGGCCTGGAACGCACCCACCAAAAATCTAAAGGGAAAACAACAGGGTATAGAGAGCAATAATAGTGTAGTAATCACTTTTAAAATAACAGTATAGAATGCACTCACAAGGAGGGAATATAAAGAAAGTTTATCTGTGCCCCAAAAATCTCTTTTAAAAACTTGAAAATGAATCAGATTGGGATGCTGCTGCTGCTGTAATAAACTGAAAATAAATGTAAAAGTTAAAAGATCAGTTACAGATACCAAATATATGATGCCAGAATATGGTATCACTGACAACATTTGTAAAAATTGTACTATTCTGTAAAACCACATACAACTTATAGGCATCTCCCAAACATTTAATTTAAAGGATTGGAATTTTTTTGCATGTCACCCTCAAAGTTGCATTAAAAGGACCCTCTTCCGGCTGTACAGTGATTTTCTAAATTTTTTTGCTCTGTTAAATGTCCCCTAAATGTGTTCAGCTCTTTTTTTGACAACAGCTGGCCTATTAGCCTTGAAAATGAATGTAGTATTCACCCCCCCTATAAACTTTAATGGGATTTACTGTTTCAAGTTTGGGTTTCACATATTTTAAACGGGATTCGACAAACCCCTCACTAATTGAATCCAAGCATATTCAGCAAAAATGTAATACTAAATGTAGAAATGTAGAAACAGCAAACTTTTTCAGAACTGCTATGTGTTAGAATTGTAAAATGTGCATAGAATTTACATAGTATGATTAGTGTTTTATATGTAGCAGTTACAACAAGAAAGCTCCCACTGAAAAAGTCAGAGGTGGCTGTACTGTGTGTGAACTCATGATTTTTATCTCTGCTTTGTAATAACAACTTCCTGGGAGTTTCAATGGGCAGAAGTTCATAATCCGGACTTGTCTGATTTCTAAAGACCTAGCCATTCATGCAATTTGAATCTCATTCTCTCTGGTTTATATATTGTAACCCAAAGTTTATATAATCTTCTCTGTTGGTTTTGTTTCCCTGTAGAGAGAATTTCCTGTTCCTGAACAGTTCAAGACATCATGGGATGGCTCAAAGTTGGTCACTGAACCTGCAGAGATGATGGGCTAATTTGTTACTGTCATTTTGTAAATGCATTCGACCCATTATATATGTTTTTAAAGCTGCATTTCACTTGGGGTATGCTGCATGCAGCCTTAGTGTGCAGTATACATAAACAATATATAATAATCTAATGAGCATTTCCATCTGATTCTCCCGGAAGCAATTTATAGTGAACTTGCTGAGAACATTTATAGATTTAATAGTGATACCTAGCTAACGTTTCAAATGATAGAGCAGGTTGTTTAACTCTACCCATTTAAATATCATCCTCGGTACATTAAAAAATTCTTCCGTGGCAAGCTTTAGCCAGCTGTTTAATTAATTCTTTAATTATCAAGTTTGTTTAATTTGCAGTTTTACGTTTCTCTTTATGATGACTGTAGACAAAATTTTGTTTTTGAGCTGATATGACCAAGATTTAGCGGTATCCTTAAATTGTCCGTGTATGTATAAATGGATAGACAAAAAATTTGCCTGCACAATCAAATGATTCTGTAAAATGCAATACCGTCATTGGAGTATTGGGTTATATCAGAAAAAACACTTCTTTTTATATGTCTGGCATTGATTTTACTTACAAGGTAATATTTTTACATGAAAAAAATGTGTTGATTTATTTTGTGGTACTTGGACTTACGGCCGGTGCGCACCTGGGCAATCGTGCACGATACCTGGTTATGCACAAAGTCGCCCATCATCGACGATCACACTGTGGGTGCCAATATTTTCTAATGGCAGCCCAGTTGCGTCGATCGGATGGAGCGGTTTCCCGCCGCGATTCCACCTGTGCATCTGAACACGATCATGGCTAAAACAGCCGTGCGTCGTATATCGCGGAAAAAAAAGTTGCATGTACCTTTTCTTCTGCAATTGCCACGCGGATGTACCCTATTGGAATCAATGGGGCTGCGCTGCAATCGCTGTCTGCAATTATGCATGACTGCGCGATCCCAGGATCGCCCAGATCTGCACTGGGCCTAAAACATTGTGCATAACCAGCAATTATTGCTTTAGCTACGTAATAAACAAAAAACCCATTCATAAGCACATAAACATGATTGAAATGTGTGGTGTTGATAAAGGATCACCAGGCAGCAAACCAATGCTCGCTTTAGATCTTCAGAGCTCAGCTAGCGGTGAGAGTAAAAATGATCACATGCACTGTATGATATATTCGTGAGCAAAACGTTATTCTCGCTACATATATTGTTGTGAAGTATCTTTTCCAGCTTAGTAAAAATGAACAAACATAAATAAAACATTGTTTTCGAACAATAGCATCCTTCAAAAGAACATTGCAGTGCATTGAAAAATATTCTGTATCCTGAATATTTTTTGAATTGTCCTACACTCAAGTCAGTTGAATTGGGCCCTTCAAAAACATAGCCCAGTTGAAAGAACATGGCAGAGCATTCACTTTAAAATGCTACTGCCTGTGGTGGTTGGAACACGCTCTAATTGTATATCATTGCAGCATTTAATGATTGTGCAGTCAAACACTGGATACAGCTGTGCCTATCATAGGATTAAAGAAAAATGTTAATGCAATCTTTCTTTTCCTGATAAGAGGATTACATTTAACACACCTATCTTTCCAATAACATGTAGGGATTCAATAATGCTTGTAAGGTTGGTTCAGTGGTCTGAGTTTTGGGAATTAAAGTATCACTATTTATATAGTACATATATGCTATATAAATATATGTTATATATTTATAAAGTACATATTTACTAGATATATAGTACATATACACTTATTAATGTTTAAATTTGAAATATTCCCAGTTGTTTGTAACATTTTACAGTTCTAACCTTATGTATTAGTTGTTACCATTTATTTTTTACATTTACCATTTATATGTTAAATGTCCAAACCATTTACCAAATAACCATTTATTTGTACATTTTCTTTGCCTTCTGAATAAAATATAGAAGGGTTTGGCTTACTAAAATCAACCAAGTTCTTCTGTATGTTAGATAGTTTTCCTGTTACTAACTACCCATGGGGTAAGCATTAGCCACTCGTATAGATGCAAAGTATAGTTTGCATCTATACGAGTGGCTAATGCTTACCCCATGGCATAACAGTCATAACAATGTCACATATACCATATATATTCTACCTGCTATGGTATTGTATGTACACGTTCACATTTACTGCATAATGGAAATATTGTGGAGAATATCTTTAGTAGCAGTTAATTAAACATTCACATCTTAATACCCCAGATATGTTATGACTAATAAAAATGTAGTAATATAAAAATAATGAAAATATTATTGGTCTGCTTCCAGCTATTTTAAAATTCATTTTTAATTAAACTGTGTTAGGCGGTAATATTTTAGAATGCACGTAAGTCACTACAGATCAGTTATAGCAGCTTGCTCACCTCACTTCATGTTGTATTTGCTCTATGTACTGAAAAGTTAGTTGACTCTTCTTGTAGAACAATGAGCTCTATATTTGAATGGGGCCATATAAAATCTACCTAAGGTCTATTATTTTGATATTTAGCCCCTGCATGGGGAGAATTGGATTCCCACATCTGGACAACACAGTTATAAATGGTTGTCTGTGTCTGCAGTTCTTATATCAGCACCTATTTTGTATTCATTGATTGGGCTGTTAGCCCAATAAGTATGACCAATTAAGCAGAAACTAGGCAAAACAGGTATGAAGAAAGGGGAAAGAAGCATTAGTTAGAGAAAGGTTTAAAGAGACCCTGTCACCAATGTAAAATAAATTGCAGGTGAGAGCACAGGAAAATCAAACATTTAAAATGCTTACTTGCAGTGTTTTCCTTTCCATAATTTTTTTATTAACTTGCATTGTGCCTATGAACCTGATAGAAAATTTGACCACCCCAGGAGAGTCAATTCCCTAGAACAGACCTCTCCTCTTCTGGGAGTTAATAATTACTCTCTGTGCTGGCCAAGCTCCTCTACCCCTCCCCTCCCCATTTATGTACCTGCCAGTGGAGGAGCGAAGGGGACAGCTATGGATCTGCTGGGGCTGACCACATCCAAGATGGTGGTGCCCAGCAGCAGTCTCAGGGCTGTTGGAGGTTTACAGGGAAGGCTTTGTTAAAATCAATAGTCTAGAGACACAGTAGAAACATACTATGGTCAAGGCTTGGATTTCCTGATGTGCTACTTGGCAGTAGGATTCACAAGCAGGTAAGTTGTGGTAAAATGCTGTAAAAATTCAGTAGTTAATTCCTGTGGTGGTCGTGGTGCTAATCGGTTAACTTCTGCTGAGTGTAGAGTACTCAATATTTTGTGGATCATTCAGTCTCAATGCAGAGATTTATGCATAGAGTTTTGTGTCTGTCCTGACTTGAGGCTCATGACAGGGCCTCTATCTCAGCACACATTTACATGATTGTATTAAATTTACATCTTCATTGTGCTGCTCCCTTACTGTGGATTTGATTTATATTTTAATGCAGGTTATATTGGCTGTGTTACCATGTGTCATAGACAATCTATAGAGGTTCTGTACAGGGTATTAAGTATGTGTGCGGCGAATACATGCCACAGTGGCCACCATAAACTGCGGCTGTCATGTATTGCGTCCTGCCTCAATATGCAATAAAAATAAATCACTATAAATAAAGCATCAAACAGTTCTTATCACATGCATAGTTATAACTCCCCCTAAAAAAAAACCTTTTCATCAACATCTACTCTGAGTATGCCCCCTTATTTTGCATACTGACCATAGTGACCACGGCACACCCCAGGTCTATGTAGGCAGGTTCGTGATCTCTCTTTTCAGATTCGTATTCAGTGGGGCTCTGACTACAAATATATATATATACACACACACATCAGACCACCTTTAAATACATCATATCAATTCTATGCATTATAGCAACCATAAAAAGTAGCAAACTACCAGTACTATAGATTTTTTGTATTGGCTGAGATTCCTGTACTGTATAAAATGTACATCTCCAGCAGCTGTTTAATACTTTGTAAGAATGCAATTGATCTGGCAGCCCTGGAGCCAGTTCCTCCCATTGCAGACTGTATATTGGATGCATTATAAATAAACTGATCATGTATAGATAAGCAGGGCATACCACCATAAATACTGTGTATTCAGCATTATAGGTACTTCCTGAACAGATTGCCAGAGCTTTGCAGTGTGTGGACCCTAACATCCCCGCAGTTAAAAAAAATCAATGGATTTCTACACGCTAAATGATAGTTTAATACTGGCAGCACCAGGCCGACCAAAGTAAATACAAGTGTTCTTGTAGGACATTGCAGCCTTAGTTACTAAATGCAGTCTTAGGTAATAAAATGATACGCTGTAAACCATAGCTAGCTTTTTAGTACAATCATACTAATATGAGCCTATCTCTGACTGTTCTTATACATTTAATATAAAGCATTGTTCTTACTACTTTGTTTTAAATAAGTACATTGGAGATGTTATCTCACATTACAGTGTTTATTTAAATAGCAAACACAATGTAAAGTGCAGTCATTTCTCACAACCAATCAGTATTAATCCTTTTTTTTTCCTGTTATACTAGAAGTTACATTATTTATGATTGTTAAATAATCCACATTATTTATTTAAATAGGCCTGAAGCTTCAGCCCTAGGTCTTTTCCATTATTCTCCACCAAGACCAGGGGCCTGACATGCTATAGTGTGAACTGCAGTGAGCACGAATGGACATTTAGAAAAATAGAACTTCTGTGGACCATGATTGGATGTATAAAGCTGTCCTCTTACTTCCTGTCTAGTAACCGGTGTTAAACATGTGAATTTCGGACGGTTCTCCATAAAACGGCTGAAATTCGCACAGTGGGTGCCGTTATCGGCACCCTTCTGGCCAGCATCCCCCTGATTGAAGGAGCCAGTTGGAAAATCTTCAAACGAACGGTGCTTGCAGAATGCAAGGGAAACAGCTGGGGATTCCACCATCAACGCTCGTAATTGTTGATGGAGGAATCTGTTCTATTTTTTTCGTTGAACAAAAAAAAAATAGAACAGTGTATGGCCAGCTTTAGGCAGAACAGGAAATTAAGGGAAAGTTCACCAGTTGAGATACAGAAAGCTGTGATTTTTTTCTGCAATGGAAAATCATTAGAACCTCAGACAAGTTTTTAATGCTGTTTGTGTCCCCTTTGGAGAAATTATAGAACTGAGACCCACCACACACGTAATCGGTTAATCCCCTGGTCTTCTTGTTGGGTGCTGTGGTAACATGCGGACGGCACTACAATCAAGTAGCTAGAAAGAAGTTACCAGCACACCATCTCTTCATCTTCACTTTGCTGTAGAAGGGATCCTGTGAGGTCCCGAAATGTTGTAATGTGTTGTGATACCAAGGTTAGACGTCAATAAAGGGGGATTCTTTTGAAGATTAAGCTAGTATCTTCTTCCTAGCGCTTTGGAGAAATCCCCCCTCATTTCTATTTCTGTTTAAACTTGTCTATAGGATAGGAAATAGGAATATTCTCCTCAGTGGGGACACAGACTGCATTTCAAAAGTGGCACAAATTCTAACCCTTTCACACACTAGAACTCCTAAACAAAAAAAATGTTTTGCCTGGAGTTGGACTATAAAAATTCAAGTAAAAAAATGATTAGCCTATTAAAAGATAACACGGTAAAGCAGTTTTGGTGCAATAGTCACCTTTAATCCCTAGTTGTCATCTGCAGTACTTCTTTTCCACCACTAGATGTCCTTCGTTTAAAGGAGAAGTGCAAGAGGAGTAAAACATACCTTCTATGTGTACAAGCCTGTATACACTCCATTCTTCTCCAGGCCAAGTGCTGTGATAGTTTGACTAACAGTTATTCCATCATGGAACACTATACCCCTATACCCAAATTAAGTTTATTTCATTTTTTGTGGCATTTAAACACCACCGTTTTTTTTTTTTTCGTTTTTTTACTATAGATAGGAAAAAATACCAGAAATTGTGAAAAAGAACTTTCCCTTACTTGTGCAAGGACAGCACAAACACCCCTGGATGCCTTTTTGGAAAGTAGATACCCCAAGGTCATCTATTTTTTGCAGCAATTATTAGGACATTGGTGGTATTGATGGGGTCAAAACATGGAGCTTGATAGGGGTGAACTAGATACTCTGTACTGCCAGCAGATAGCAGACATTAGCCCGCTATCTGCTGACTTTTAGCCTGTAGTTAGATTGTGAAAGAGAATAGGCACTTTGCTTTCTCCTTGCTCCTTGTAAGAACATAAAATGAATATCTCCTTGTGCTGCTTTTTCTTCTCTTCTAAACTCTGATGTATAGGAAATTGCAAGAGGGTGGCACCAAGTCTACTTACACTGCTTGCCTTAAAAAAATAAATGTAATGATTTATTAAAAGATACAGAACTGTAATAATTTGGTTCTTTTCTATCTGCTTAGATTTCAGTGTATATATTACTTCACTGCTCTTCTCACTTCACACTATAGCAAACCAGCCCCCAAATGTCCAGACTAAAGGATTGTTCTATTTTTCCCAGAAACAATTCTTTCTGTACGCTCGTGTAAAAAAAAAAGTCCTAGTCGAGAAGATAAACTGTAGACGTCATATATGTCAAAATCGGATAAAGATTTTCCCATATATGGCTAGCTTGTGAAAGTGAGATCTACTAAGTGGTGAAAACCTACAGAACACAAGGTGATGTGACAACCATTATACACATTCATGTATCTCAGGGCCCTGGAGACATCTAGACCTATTTTCGGCTTTCTGAGATTTCTGAATGTGTATACATTGTGAGGTCCTTATGTTAAATACAGAGGTGCATCCTTTGATGCTTTCAATGTCCAGCAAATACATAGCACATTAAACATATATATAAGACAAAACCTAGCAATTGCAAGCTGAATTTGTATCTTGAGCACAATTATCACCAGTCGGTAAATATTTAGCAATTATGCCTGTGTGGACGGCACTGTGGTTTCTGACAAAGTAAGTGATAAATGTGTAAAGTAAAATGTGCGGTGATGTCGTTGGTGTAAACCGTTACATGGTAGAATTTGTTACATTTCCCGTGTGCTACTTGTGTAGTCTGGCTCCTTGGCGGCCTCACAACTAGAATGACAAAATGTAAAGTTAGGGACTGCTAAACAGAAATTGTAGAGCACAATTAGTACTGTGCAAATCACAAACATATAGCTAGATGTCCTTAAAAATGCATCTTAAAGGGCCCATTTACACTTTAGCGATCAATTGTGGGGCGTTAATGCATGCGCGTTATGTTGCGCTTTGCTCATGTGTTGCATTGAGACAGTCTATTGATTATGAATCTGCTGCCAATGCACGACAATGGATTAAATAACATGCATGCATATTTTCTTGCAATGCAGGGCACCACAATGCATTATATGTGTGTTGTGGTGCGCTATGTTGTGTGTAACAATGCAACCAGGGCCATCCCTTTATTGAGGCAGACTGAGGCGACCACCTCAGATGGCATAAGGGTAGCAGGTGTAGGGGGGGTGACAGGGGCGTCCACAGTATCCCAGATTGATGAGAGCACTTTGCAACCTGTGGCTCTGTCTGCTATACCTGATTTACCACCCAGCTCACTGTCATCATCAGTAACCAGGTAGCTGAGCTGGACGCTCTGGCTAGTGTCCCGCCAAGCTCCTGACAACCAGGGACAGCAGTGAGCTGGGCAGGACCGGACAGAGAGCCGCTGACAGGCACAGCTCTAACACAGCATCCTGTCCCACTGCATCCATTAATGCCCCCTCCTTCTCCCAAAGCACTATCAGGAGCAACCACCACCCTAGCAAATCCCCCCACCCGCGCTCTACGGCCTCAAGTAGCGGTTACTGTAGGAATGGCTCTGAACACAACGCACTTAGAGTAGGTGTGTTGTAGCAATGTGCATTGCCACAGTGCAAATGGGCCCAAAGGGTCTGGGCGCCCAAAACTGATATACTAGGCTTGACAAATGATTGATGAGTGAAGCCCTGACAATGTTTCTATCATTCAGATACTCTGGTTTCTTAACTGTCTGTTCTTGCATTGCCACGGCTGTGTATATGCTGTGGCACTTACCAAATTCTTCCACTCTGATTGCTGGTTTCCTCATTTTATATCATAGATTTCATAGTGGTCAGGACCAGAGCCAGGAAATAGAATTGGGGCTAGAGTCCCGAAGAGACATAAGAAATCAGTGGTTGACTGACCTCAACAGGTTCTACCTAAAAATCCAATATCAGTTTTGGGTGAACTGACCCTTTAAGCTGCCTACAGACATTAGACAGCAGCCGGGTGTACATGCACAGTTCGGCTGCCAATGATCAGACATATTGGTTGAACTTTACCTAATGTCTGTAGGCACCTAAAGTGCAGTGGCTCAGCTCCCAGCTCCCAATAATGGTATACGGTTACAAAGCATAATAAGTAAACTCTTTATGATTAAAATATTGATTCCAATTTTCGGCGTATAAAATCATTTTGGCATGCTGATAAAATAGATGGAGTTTTGGCCAGAATCTAGATAATGTATTGTAAATGTAATGTAAACCATTCCATCTAATGCTGGATAAAAAGGCACATGGAAAGCACTCTGGGGAAAAGAGGGTTTGTAAATGATCATTATGTCACTTCTGCTTTGTATAAAAGTACACTTGGCCTTGTTAGCAATGTGACGCAATAGTCATCTTATGTGACTTTTAAAAACCTTTTCATGAATTGTTAAAATGGCACCTTTCAGAATAAATATGTATGTTACCATTGAAATAAAAAGCTGACTTTTTATCAACAGGGATGTGTTAGTGTATTACTTTTATACTTGCGGTTGGAATAATTACATGATATTTACAAAACAGACCACATGACAAAATATTTCAGTATAAATATGGATTTACACCAGTAGGGTTGCCACCTTTTTTTGGGGGGGAAAAATCCCAGCCTTATGATCATTTCCCTATTAATAACATTGGCAAGAAGTCCAATTTGTAATGGTCAGGCCAGTAAAATACCAGCCATATGGTAAACCTATGCAGTAGTGATCATAGAGAACTTTTCTACCACATTTGTCTGCTTTTCACTTAGAGGGTTATTCACAAAGCTAGAGCTATGGCTGATCCTTCAGCTAGCTTTGGCCGCCTGAGCCCTTCGGTTGAGTCGAACCGAAGGGGTGCTGTATGGGCTATTCACTATAACCCGTACAGCTCCCGAAGCTGGCTGAGCGGCTCAGCCGAGCCGAAGGCATATGTTTTAGCTCGACTGGGCCAAAATGAAACCCGAAGCGGGCCAATCGGCCTGCCGAAAGCCTCGCAACTGACAGCTCGGCGTAGCCAGCCGTGATCGGCGTAGGCTGAAAGCCTCGCAACTGACAGCTCGGCGTAGCCAGCCGTGATCGGCGTAGGCTGAAAGCCTCGCAACTGACAGCTCGGCGTAGCCAGCCCTGAAATCAGCCGTACCAGCCTGAAGTGAATAGCCGAACAGCGTTCGGCTCACTTCACTTCGGGTCGGTTATTTACTCGGTTGCCTTCGGCAGCTTTGTGAATAACCCTCTTAGTAAACTTGCTGTTTCATGGCGCATTATTGTACTTTTGTTGGTCACACACATCAGTTTTGATTTTTGTTTATTATTATTGAAATAAATCGGAGTTTTCAGTCATACTAGGAACTCTGATGTTTTCATTTGTGATTTTTTTTTAAATATAATTTAAATAATTTTTCATATTTCTTATTTTTATGCAGGTCATAGAAAACTAAATAGAGACAGCAATTATACCACATACTGTATGCTGCAACTCTTATTGAAAATATTTTTTTTTATTCTTTTTTTTTATTCTTTCCTACTTTTCTTTTTTTAACTTAAAAACAATTATGAAATATAAAAAAGACCATCCAGTTTTTTTTAAATAATACGTTCCAAAAACATAAGCGATTGCAATATCAATCTTACTGAAATGTGTTCAGGTACCATTTAATACTACTCTGCAAAAAATGCCAGTGACAGACTGCAGAGGGCACTTGTGCACCGAAAAAGCTTGCTTTGGTGGCACCTAGTTAAAGTCTGTCTTGGACAGTCACAAGCCACCTACAGTGTGTGCAATCAATGAAAATATCCATCTGTTGTCAGACACATGTCATTATTCATTACCCCATTTGCTCCAGATGTACCCCCCACTAGCATCTTCGGCACCGGTGACATTGCTCTTGTGATTGCAAGTTGTACTCATGTCATACCTCAGTTCTTAATGGACAATTTTTAAGTAACAAACAAATAAGCACAGAGATAGACAGCAAGTGTGAGAGCTGAAGGATATAAACATTGCATTTGCTGGTCTGGCAGATGGGAGCATGTTTACTGCTATGAAAAGTACACATTTATATGTACAGTATTGAAGAACATTAGCTCTCTGTACATTTTGTATGAAAAGTGCAGGTAATCTCTAAAACACTCAATGGTCCAAGATGACGAGGAAGCACCACCACCTCCAACCAGGTCACAGGGGCAACCATAAAATTTCTCCTGGGCCTCCATAATTGGTCTCGTGCCTTTCAGAGCCTTTGTGTAAAAACAGTAGTTCAATAGCCCAAGGAAAACATAAGTAATTAATCATCTGCTTAGCGGTGCCCCATGCTGTTCCTGCTACAGTAACCTGTCTTAGCTTTCCTATACCTGGGAAACGTTTAAGTAGCAGGGAGATGAAAAGACCTCAACATAACATTAATATTTTAATTTTTGGTGGCAAAATTTCAAAAAATGTTCAATAAGTCATTAATGAGCCTGTGTTTCATAAAGTCAGCACTTTAAAATACAAATAATAAATAAATATTATAGTGACTAGGGTCCCTTTCATGGGAAATTTAGGTTGATAATTTAAGGCAGCTTTTTAAACTCTCCTGACCTGACGTGTTTCCAACGATCATGATTTCCTAGAGCAGAGAGAAATTACTATTAACCTTATCGGCATGCTTGTGTTGTAGATTCACACGTAACCAGCAAATTCTGCGTTTGTCACCCCTCATGCTCATTACTAAATAGGAATACACACTGGCGGAAAGAGTCGTCCCCACGCTGTGTGTTACTATAGACCCCACCAGATTTTTCTGTCTCCCTAATTACAGTTGTGACCCACAGGTTGTGCATTCTGGCTCTAAGGTAGTATTTCTCAATATTTTTCACTCACGGCGCCCCTTAAAAGTTTGCAAAATATTGAGGCACCCCAGTCTAAAAGCTAATAAAACATAAATTAAAAGGCGACATGTGGCTGCTCCAAAATCCATACTAGACCCTTATCACAGATATAGGGTATGGATTAAAATTATGGGGACCCCACACAATGAATCCATCTCTGAATAGATCCCACCCTCCATGGACTAGCATCATTAGTTTCCATGGTGCTAGCGGCCAGCCTGCCTGCACCTTGAAAAGGCATGATGTTGTGCAAAAATGTTGAAGCACCCCAGCAGAAGCTAGATGGCACCCCAGTGTGGCACATCACCCTGGTTGAGAAAGGCTGCTTTAAGCAACTTAAAGCCCACAGGCTGAAAGTGGCCCTCCAACAGCCCTCTTGAGTATTATTAAAATATAACTATTCATTTTTTATTGTTATTATTCCTCCTGCGATGTAAGGGGGTAGGATGCGAGGGGGTAGGAGGTACACAGATGGAGAAGCTAAATAGGCCTGAAGCCTGCAGGAGGCCAGATGTGGACCCAGGTGGGGTCTGGAATTGTCTGGGATGGAGAACCAGATGGAACCCTTTTCTGCTGGAGGTGCCAGGAAGACGGACCTCAGGAACAAATCTGGTGTCTCTCCCACGGACGATCTCAAGTATGTGATCTATGCAGTTACATTCTATTATACAGTGTCATCCTCTGCTCAATGAAAGTGCTCCTGGTAGCTGGAAAGTATTGGTGAGTCTGGACTCTATTTTGTCCATGGATGTCTGTAGCCATATACCCTCTCTCACAGTTTTGGCTGTTCTACAATAAAGCAGGGAAAAAGTACTTAAAGTGAATGAACAATTTATTGTTCACATTCCACAATTCGGCTAAGGATCTACCCCTGAGAGTGAAATGTCAGTCCTCTCTGCCTCTGGGCTTCACCACAAGCCTTTGGGGATCAGGGGGGGAGCTACAACAGAATGTGGGTTGTCCCGTATTTTCACACATGTCCATTCCCCCTTCGCCTTCCTTATCTTTCCCCTGTCCTGATGTGTGTTTTATCATCCAGCTGTGTGATGCTCTTCCAGCACTGCCTGCCAGCAGCATCCCACTGGTCACCTAGCAACAGACTGTGCTCCACTGTTGTGAACGTATTCACTGTTATAGCTTGGCACATGGGTGGCTGTGGCATGGCTGGTGTGCGGCAAGATACACATCAAGTCCTTTTGTCTGGACCTGTGACCAGTGAGATGTGAATGGCGATCCTTATTTGAAGGTAGAACTCTAATGTGAAGGGGGGACTGAGTACTCCCAATGTGAAGGAGGGACTCTGATGTGAAAGGGGGGCTCTGATATTAAAGTTGGTACCTCTGATTTTAAGGGGGACTCCTTGATGAAAGGGAGACTTCTGATGTAAGAGGGGGACTCTAATGTAAAGGGGATTCTTGATTTTAAGGAGGGTTTCTGATCTGAAGGGGGGACTCTAATGTGAAGGTGGGCTCCTGATATGAAGGGGTAACTCTGATGTGAAGGTGGGCTCCTGATATGAAGGGGTAACTCTGATGTGAAGAGGGGGACTCTGATTTGAAAGGAGGAGGCTCTAATGTGAAAGGGGGAACTTTAATGTGAAGGGAGCTCCTGGTGTGACGGTTGTCTCTGATGTGAAAGGGGACTGTCATGTCAAGGGAGGCCTTGGCCTGTAGTGTCAAGGAGAGGGTGACATTATCATGCAGTGCAGATGTCAGTGTCCTTGCACGTTATGTGTGCCACTATTGATTTCGCCCTCTACTTCAACTCCCATTCTGCCCTCCCATTCCCATTTTAAGTCTTGACATGTTTGGTATCTATTTACCCAGCGTGACCCCATCTTTTATATTTTACCAAAAAATTGGGTATTATATTCTGTTTCTGTGCACTAAATTTCATTTTAGTGCATTTTATCCTAAAATTACTTGTTTGATAAACATTTGTGCATATACTTGTGCAACTAGCATCTTTTTATTCTACAGGGACTCTGCTTTCAGAAAATATATCTGTAAGAAACTGCTCCGGGCAGCAAGTGGCTAATAGCCTCCTCGGCACTATATTTTCTTATAATTGTTTTATTAAACATATTATTTTTAAACTCATGTAACCTTTTTTTTACTTTTTCCTTTTTTTAAATTTTAAAAACGTAAAAAAAACAGTTTAAAACTTTGTTTTTATACTAGGGGGCACTAGGGGGTTATTTTTTTATTTACATGGGCTTCTGATACTAAGTATTCTGGGGAGATACAGTATTCTCCTCAGAGATACATTGTATCACTTTTGTAATTCACTGAACCGGTTTGCAGCTCCACAACACAGTGAGCTGCATTCATTGGTGAATGAGTAGGAGTAACAACTACCCCTTACTCATTCACAAGGGGGGGCTGGATCTGGGTGCCCCCTTAATGAAAGGAGGCACCCAGATTCTTATACACCCCCCCCCCTGCCTGCAGACCCCCACAACCACCGGCCCAGGGTTGTGGAGAAAAGGCCCTTATCCTCATGGACATGGGGATAAAGTGCTTTTTCAGGGGGGGCCCCCTGTCAAAGCACCCTCCCCGTGTCCAGAACATGTGGTCTGGTGAGGTGCAGGAGGGGGGCTCACGCTCGTCCCCCCTTTTCTGCTTTGCCAGGCTGCTGCTCGCATCAAGGTTCTGGTAATAGATTGGATTAGAATAGAATGGTTTAGAGAAGACTCCATGCTTTTTCTGGTTGGTGTCCCCCCTAAAATTCCTACTAAACTTAAAGTGTCAAAAAGTTAAAAACTTTTCTGCATTCTGTAATATCTCTCTGCTACATGGTTGGCATTCTGTAACAGCTCCCTGCTACTTTGTTGACATTGGGGATGCTTTCCAAAAGTCAACACAGAGGCAGAGAACTGTCACAGAATAAAACACAGCTCTCCGCTCCTTTGTTCCATTCCAAATGACATTCTGGAAACATTTCGAATGCATCCAAATTTTGTTATCAAAAACATTAGGATTTGTTTGGATCTGTTATTTCTGTCATTTGGAAATACGGATGCATCTGAATGTCTGAATATGTCTGAATATGCAGACATTTGTATGAATATCATTTTTGAATGAAACGAATTGCACGTCTACTATCTGTGTGGAGAACTATCACCAAGCAAACATTAGCTGGTATATCCTAACTCCTGACATTTTTCTACTATGGGATAGAGCAGGGAAGAGTCAACATTTGCTTCTGTCTGTGACTATATTGTGAACACTTCTTGTTCTTGTGATTCCCATACAGGAAATGGAGGGAATGGTTGTCACAGACAGTACAGGAAGGCCTGGATAGCAATCAAAATTGTTAGAATTTCCAAGCCCTCCCTAACTCTGCTCTAAGACCAGATTCACATATTTGCATTGCAGTGATGAACTTTATAAATGGCACCCCAAGGCACATCCCTAATGCACCACGCTGAACCTACGTTTTAGCACACCCCAATGCACAGAGGTCACTGTGAACCATCTGTGGTGTGCTTGGACGAAAGTGCATGTAGATTGTTGGCTGCCCATTCAAAACAAATGTTACGGACACAACATAGGATTGTTAGGGTCCGCAAACAAAAAATATAAAAGTGGCCCCATGGGATTGTCACCCCTATCACCCATGTGTTTTTAAAATGAATTATATTCAAATAGAGGTCTGTGGCCACTGTCACGTACATGTCTCTCTAGGGCTGCTTTGCTGGTTAGTTCTGCTTTGAACTAGGAAGATTTACCTTAAGGTCCCCACACACCTTGCGATAGTCGTACGATAATCGCGGGAAATCCGGCGATTGTACAATTATCGTAAGGTGTGTGGAAGCCGTGCGACCTCTACTACTGTAAGGTCGCACGACTTTAAACTTACGAACATGTTTGAAAACCCGCCGAGCATCGTACGATGTTCGGCGGGTGTGTAGCATGTTCGGAAGATAAAAGCCGGATGGGCCGGTGTGTGCAAGCGCACACTGCCCATTCAGCATAGCGGTCATTGGAAGCCCACCCCTCAGGGGGATGCGGCTTTGCGATCATCGCAAGTACGATCTGCCTGTCCAAGATGGGCAGATCGTACGTTTTTTTAAGTACCTTACAACCATCGCAAGACAAAAGTCTTGCAATGGTTGTAAGGTGTGTGCCCAGCATCAGTTGCTGGGCAGATCTTCTATCAGCTGAGCACAGGATTGGGGGAAAGATTTGTGTCAGGAAACCAGCTGGCCAATGAGTGTAACCTCTCACCTCTATAGGCCTTCCTGTCACTGGGCGGGGTCAGCAGTTAAATCAGAACTGCAAGCACTATTTTGATCGGAACGCACTGCACGCACAATGTGCCTTGCGATCCCGTGCATGCGATCGCATTTTGGCTGCAGGGCGTGGCTACGGTGCCATTCACTTCAATGGCTCGCCATGCCCCCTCCAGCCCGGCAAAAAAGTGAGCCGGCCGCAAAATGGGATAATGTCACCCACTTTGTGGGTGGACAGTGGTCGGTAAGCGGTAATTTGATTGGTGTAAGTTATTGCTGCTTGAGTCTTGCTGACTGAGCATGGGGGTCTGTTAATGGTTAACAGGGGTTCAGTTGGGTAATAAAAGTTAAAGTTTATTACATGGTAAACCTGATTGAAACCAAATAAAGGCACCACAGCCTATGGTTTTCCCACAATCTGTATTGCTTATTTTTACTTTATTATTTAGATATGTTGTTATAGCATGATGGGTGTTAATGAGGTGTACAATCCCATAAACACCCGTCATACCATAACACAGGGGTGGACCTACCGGCGGTGTAGCCTGTGCGGCCGCCCCGGGGCCCAAGGCTAGGGGGACCCACTGACAGAGGCAGACTGGGCTGGCGGGCAGCACGATGCAGCCTGAGCTGGCGCTGCCGTGGTATACAGCAGGCCGGGCAGCACGGACGCTCCGGCGCTGTGTCTGATGCCGGTGTTTTGGACCTCCTCTCTCCTGTGTCACATGCCCCGCCCCCTTCAGACCATGTGGCTGTGATGGTGTCGGGCTATGGCAGCACTACAGTATGTAAGGTAAGTAATTGAATAGGTGAAAGGGGGGTAGGGGGCCCAGAAACTGCCCACGGTGTGCTGTGTTTTCTTTTAGAGAAATAGATGATAATAGGGAATATTACGCTAATATTGCTAAGTGCAGAGTCCAGTGCCTTCCTAAGTGCAGAGTCCAGTGCCTTCCTAAGTGCAGGGTCCAGTGCGTTGCTAAGTGCAAGGTCCTGTGCGTTGCTAAGTGCAGAGTCAAGTGCATTGCTAAGTGAAGGGTCCAGTGGATTGCTAAGTGCAGAGTCCAGTGCATTGCTAAGTGCAGAGTCCAGTTCATTGCTAAGTGAAGGGTCCAGTGCGTTGCTATGTGCAGGTTCCAGTGCGTTTCTAAGTGCAGAGTCCAGTGCATTGCTACGTGCAGGGTTCAGGACATTGCTAAGTGCAGGGTCTAGTGCGTTGCTAAGTGCAGGGTCTAGTGTGTTGCTAAGTGCAGGGTCTAGTGCGTTGCTAAGTGCAGGGCCAAAGGCGTTGCTATGTGCAGGGTCTAGTGCGTTGCTAAGTGCAGGGTCCAGTGCGTTGCTACGTGCAGGATCCAGGGCGTTGCTAACTAAGTGCAGAGTCCAGTGCATTGCTAAGTGCAGAGTCCAGTTCATTGCTAAGTGAAGGGTCCAGTGCGTTGCTATGTGCAGGTTCCAGTGCGTTTCTAAGTGCAGAGTCCAGTGCATTGCTACGTGCAGGGTTCAGGACATTGCTAAGTGCAGGGTCTAGTGCGTTGCTAAGTGCAGGGTCTAGTGTGTTGCTAAGTGCAGGGTCTAGTGCGTTGCTAAGTGCAGGGCCAAAGGCGTTGCTATGTGCAGGGTCTAGTGCGTTGCTAAGTGCAGGGTCCAGTGCGTTGCTACGTGCAGGATCCAGGGCGTTGCTAAGTGTAGGGTCCAGTGCGTTGCTACGTGCAGGGTCTGGGGCGTTGCTAAGTGCAGGGTCCAGTGCGTTGCTACGTGCAGGGTCCAGGGCGTTGCTACGTGCAGGGTCCAGGGCGTTGCTACGTGCAGTGTCCAGGGCGTTGCTAAGTGCAGGGTCCAGGGCGTTGCTAAGTGCAGGGTCCAGGGCGTTGCTAAGTGCAGGGTCCAGGGCGTTGTAGAGTCCAGTTCGTATACTATTCTGCATTGCTGTATAATGTATTGCTCGGATTTAATGTCCCCCTACAACTGGTGCCATTCTGCATTAGAGTGTAAGCTCCTCTGTACAGAGACTGATGTTGCTGGATCAGTGTTCTCTGTACAGCACTGCGGTATATGTCAGACAACATATCTAAATGATAAAGTAAACATGTTGTTTCACTTGTTTAGTCTGATGTGAGAAAACCCCACTATATGTGATGTGTTCCCATTCACACAGCATACCTAAAAATATTTTTTGGAGCATATATTTAATGACTTCCACAATACAGGAAGTGATGGAATATCTCCTCCATTGATTGACTAAGGTTGTAATTCTGCCCCACTCCAGCCAAATAAAGTTTTGCTCTTCCAGCACAGTAATGGGAAAGTTCCTGCAAAGCAGAAAGAGGTATGGCAGCTACAGAACTGAATGCGGGTCATTTAGAACTATTGGTCTTCGGGAAAATGGTCGCAGCTCTGGCTGACCTAAAGACAAGTTAAAGTAAGTTTATTCCCCTAGTGACATGACGTCACGAATCGCTCTGATTGGTTCCTGGCACCGATCAGCGCGGCGCTGATGGGCTCAGTGTATTCCAGTGATGGCGCAGGCTAGGGAAGCAGCGGCCGTGGAGCTGCGGGAGAGGAAGCCGTGTACTGGGGGGCAGACTCCGGATGGCGGGGGTCCGCTGAGGTCGGAGGATAAGATGACAGCGGCTGAGTACTCCCGGAGGCTGCAGGAATGGCTCTGGAATCCACTCCCGCCACCAGCAATGCCGCCACTGCACCACCTCCTCCGGCAGCAGGTGAGAGGTCACCCTAGCCCTTGTCACTGTCTCTTATTAGTCCAACCTTTAGTCACTATCTCTTATCAGTCCTTGTCAATGTCACCTATCAGTCCTGGCTTTATCAGTGTCTATCACTTCAACCCTTGTCACTGTCACCTATCGCCCCAGCCCTTGTCACTGTCACCTATCAGTCCAGCCCTTGTCACTGTCACTCCAGCCCTTGTCGTTGTCTCCTATCACCCCAGCCCTTGTCACGGTCACCTATCGCCCCAGCCCTTGTCACTGTCACCTATCAGTCCAGCCCTTGTCACTGTCACTCCAGCCCTTGTCGTTGTCTCCTATCGCCCCAGCCCTTGTCACGGTCACCTATCGCCCCAGCCCTTGTCACGGTCACCTATCGCCCCAGCCCTTGTCACGGTCACCTATCGCCCCAGCCCTTGTCACGGTCACCTATCGCCCCAGCCCTTGTCACGGTCACCTATCGCCCCAGCCCTTGTCACGGTCACCTATCGCCCCAGCCCTTGTCACGGTCACCTATCGCCCCAGCCCTTGTCACGGTCACCTATCGCCCCAGCCCTTGTCACGGTCACCTATCGCCCCAGCCCTTGTCACGGTCACCTATCGCCCCAGCCCTTGTCACGGTCACCTATCGCCCCAGCCCTTGTCACGGTCACCTATCGCCCCAGCCCTTGTCACGGTCACCTATCGCCCCAGCCCTTGTCACGGTCACCTATCGCCCCAGCCCTTGTCACGGTCACCTATCGCCCCAGCCCTTGTCACGGTCACCTATCGCCCCAGCCCTTGTCACGGTCACCTATCGCCCCAGCCCTTGTCACGGTCACCTATCGCCCCAGCCCTTGTCACGGTCACCTATCGCCCCAGCCCTTGTCACGGTCACCTATCGCCCCAGCCCTTGTCACGGTCACCTATCGCCCCAGCCCTTGTCACGGTCACCTATCGCCCCAGCCCTTGTCACGGTCACCTATCGCCCCAGCCCTTGTCACGGTCACCTATCGCCCCAGCCCTTGTCACGGTCACCTATCGCCCCAGCCCTTGTCACGGTCACCTATCGCCCCAGCCCTTGTCAACTCAGCTCTTGTCACGGTCACCTCAGACCTTGTCAATGTCACTTGTCACCCTTCACCCCAACCCATGTCACTGTTACCTATCACCCCAGCCCTTGTGACTATCACCGGTCAATCTAATCCTGTCACCTCAGCGCTTGTTACCTGACACCCCCAGTCCTTATAACCTGTCTCCCCATGCCTTGTCACTATAAGCAATCTGGCACTATCATCTGGACTCCCACCACCCTGGTACACCTACAATAGTTGCCATCTGCCCTTGCTGACTGCCAGGGACACTGTCTGATAATGATTTTCTGTTGTCGATGGAAGTGTTCTGCATTTCAGTATTGGCACCTTCCCAGGGATGTGACACTTCACTTCCGCTTGACTTCTCTACAAGGATGAATGTGCAGATCTGAAGGCTGGTTGGCTATATAAGAGACACTAGCTGCTTGGAGAATATGGTGGTTTACCTTCACCTGTTGAATTGCAGCTTGACAAGTTCCCCTTTTCCTCAGTGATGCAGTGTGGGTGACCGTTCTGAGGTTGTGGTTGACCTGGTTTGCATTGCGTTGCATTTGCCTGGATGGAGCGTTGACATGTGTTTGTGTTGGAGGGAAAGCAGACCAACCGCAGCCACTCACAGCCATTGCCTTCCATTAGAGGCTGTATGGTGGGGGAAGAATATGCTGGTATTGATGTACGGGTTCGGCCACCCCCGTGCATGAGTCCATTTCTTACTGTTTTGGAGCAACTTTTTTTTTCATGTAACTGTCTTTACAAACTCAATTCATTCTGATCTGGACTGTCCCCGGCTCTCTACTGCTTGATATTTTTCAGACATTACTTGGAAATAGTTCATGCTCCTACAGGGTTCTTTTGTGTTTTATGTCTCATGTCAGAAGACCCCAAACGTTCTATTGTATAATTGTACATTTAATTCATGGTAAACAATATTGATATGTACCTGGTGTCATTTCTGTTCTTGTATGTGTAGTTTCTGATACCTATCAATGGAAAGCTCTACTTCATTCTAATCTGTTTTGTTGCCTGTTCAGGTCGGGAGTTCATTATTCCAACCTTGGCCCAAAGGTTCAGAGCGGAGATGGTGGACTTCTTCATTCTCTTTTTCATAAAAGCAGCTGTCATTTTAAGCATCGTGCATTTCAGCGGAATCAAGTAAGTTTATTGTGTTTAGAATTACAATTGTGTGACAGGCAAGGTGTGTCTTTTGTCTTATCAGTTCTGAGTGAAAGGATATTTGGATCAAAGCATGTGACAGTCATTTGTATTATTATTTATATGCTTCCACATCTGTTTATTTCACTTGACCTTAAATGCCCTCAGCAGAAACCACTGAGGTCAGTGTTGACTCAGCAACAGAAATCTAGCACTGAAATCAAGAAAGTTACCAGTTGACACCCAACACAAACGTTTGGCTAATGGTGTGTGTTACCTGAACGTTAGACACAAGATAACAGTTGGCTGATCAGGCCACCATCGCATGTCCACTCCTGCTAAGTATGGAATGGAAAATCACCAGCATTCACAGGGATCAGAATGTGAATTCTTGTTCCTTTTTATTGAACATGCGTCTTTAAACCCGTTTCGGGGCCGCGCAAGGTCCCTTATTCGGGGTAACCTATAGTAACTGTCACCCTAAGAAGGGACCCTGTGTGGCCCCAAAAGGTTGGCTTTGATGATGCATGTTCAATAAAAAAAGATCAATAATTCACATCCTGATCCCTGTGAGCTCTAGTGATTTTCTATACCTTGGGGTTACGCGGCGCCATCCGTGTCATCACTGCATGCAGCACTAACAAGAACTTTACGTTTATGGAGTGCAGGTGATTTACAACAACACTACACTCCTGCTAACTGACATACCTTGGGTGAGCAATTAATTGGGCAGACTTCAAAAGATGGTTCCACTGTTGTCCCCATCCTTCCCATTCCCATGAGGTAATTGGCTGCTGCTGCCTCTTCTTCATTTACTAAACGTGTGCTCACTGTGCTTTCACTGCACACTGTGGGCTTCTTGTGCATTATAAGCTGCAGCAAGGCAGATAGAACTCGCCTCATTTCCTGGCTGTAGGATGTTCAGCACCATCAAGCCTCTTCTACCCCAGCCTGACTCTCCCTGACCTGCCCCTTTCATTCATAGGATATCCGGACTTTCAATCATGGAGGCTCAGTGTCACATATAGGCATTACCTAGGGCAGTCTACACGGAAATGCAGCCTGCCTGGGAATGTCCACTCCCCCAGACTGACACCCACCCATCAAGGCATTTAAAAAAAAAAAATTAACAATTATTTGTGAGGTTTTATACAAAGATACAAGACATCTACACTGACTGCGATATTGGTGGACAGTTCTCAGGAGAATAAAAGGATCCATAGACGGCGGGCAAACAGTGTTGATACATACATATGAATTCTAGTTTACCGCTTCACATACCAACATTACTAGATTACTCTAGTACACAGTGTAGGATGATATTTTGTTTGTAGCAGTTCACCATTTATATATCTCTATAGCTGTCGAGAAACCTGTCGGTCTTAACATTAAGAGAGGAAGAAAGCGAAAGAAAGGAGGTAGAGTATATACATAAGAGGAAAAGGTGAGAAGTGGTAGAAGTGTCTCTTACCTACCCAAATAAAGTTTAGCACGTCCCTTTGACGGGATCGAAGGTCAGAGGCTAGTATTCTCACTGCAAGGGTAGAAAAGTGCTATAACAGTTTCGGTAGTAGGGTCATTTTACCTGAGGATATTCTACCTGTGATGGACAGTTTTAAGGAGTTCCATCTATGCATCTGAAACCGTAAGGTTTGAAATAGTGGTTTATAGTTAGCTGTGTATAGAGATGAGGTGTTGGTTGTAATATAGATTCGCAAATATTTCAAGTGGTCACTTTTCCAACTATAAGGGAAAGATGTTTGTAATGAGCATAGGGTTTTAGGGGATATATTCAAAGGAAGTACCTCAGTTTATAGCCAGAGACCAGCGAATACCTATGGAGTTCCTCTTGTAAGTTTGCTAAAGATAGTAGTGGTTTTGTTAGGGAGAGGATGCAAATAGTGTCAACTTGAATTGTTGCAATCGCATCTGAATCCCCGAGAACACGTGATGCAAGCGGTTTGATACATAAGGCGTATAGAAGGGGAGACAAAGGGCACACCTGTCTGGTACCATTGCGTATTTCCATCAAGGCATTTTAATATTTGCATAGCTCCTTCCAAGAGCCTGCGCACTGCTCTTGAAGAGTGCTTAGGCGGGCTGCTGTGCTGTTTTACAGGAAGCTATGTGCAGCACCCTACCAACAGGCATGAACTGCATTGCACAGAGAGGTACAGAGGCCCAGTGATAACATCTGTGGGTCTAAAATAAGATATGTGATGAAAATGGAAAGGTTTTGTTTAAAAATTTCATTAGCATGTTGATGGGGGGGGCGGGGCAAGGAACACAGGAAGGCAAAATATAAGCAGAATGTTTTTTTCTGAAAAGCTAGTTCACACCAGCCATAGTGCGTTGCGGTCTGATTGGTGCCGGAACGCACTGGATCGTATTCTGGCCAGCTCACTTTGTTTTGGGGCATGGCAGTGCATTGAAGTCCAATGCAATGCAATCGCCCACACCGGAATGGCTGGCACATCAATGCCTGCTGTCCGGTCCGGTGCAATCAGAAAAAAATATCGCAATTTTACTGACTGCACTGGAAGCAGGCACTGATGTGCCATACGTTCTGGTGCGAGCAATGGCATTGCGACTGTAGGTCGTGGCTACGGTGCTATTGTTTTCAATGCACCGCCAAACCCTCCTCCCGCCCCAAAAACAAAGTGAGTGGCCGGGATGCGATCCAGTGCGTGCCGGAACACACTGTGGCTGTTGTGAATGAGGCCTAAACCCTTCTGCTGGGGAACTTCAGTTACATATGATATGACTTTGTTCATTTCTAGGTTGACAGTTTTTTTTCCTTATCTTCCTATAGAGATATTTCTAAATTTGCGATGCACTACATCATTGAAGAAGTAGACGAGGATACCTCCATGGAAGACCTGCAGAAAATGATGGTGGTGGCACTTATTTACAGGCTTCTTGTTTGTTTTTATGAGGTATGTGTGAAGTATTCCCTTTCTTCTAAAAATATTGGAGTGGTAAATGTTCATTAGCTCTACGTTTCCTCATTTGGCTTAAAGTGGGCTTAAATACTTGGTAGCCCTTCCAGTCTGTGTTAAAAGTGGCCAAACCTATCACTATTTCTACCCAGAATTGTGGACTTTGTACCTAAAGGAGCACACCGCATGAGTGGTACTGAGGCCGGAGTATTAACATTACTTCAGTGTTCCTGATGTGTGGACTTTTACTGAGGCCGGAGTATTAACATTACTTTTGTGGAGCACTTCCTCATTTACTTCCCACTAAGGCCAAATCCTTCATAGGAAAGTGTTGTGTTAGACGTGAAGTATATACAAAGGCAATTAGAGGAGGATTGCAGGCATACATGTTCAGAGCGAGGACATTACATCAGTGGATACCGGGAGCAGCGCCATGGAAGTAACTAACATACAACCTTCGCCTCTACTCCCTATGGTGGAGAGAAACTCCCTTTTATTCTCTTTTCTTCCTTATTCATCTCGTTACACTTAGGTGTGCAGCCTTACTATTGCTGCTTTGAAAGTCAGAATGTGGTTTCTAAAAGGAGAACACCTCCAATGACTCATGTATATTTGCATTTTGTTGATGGCCTGCGTGCAATGCGTTTTTCTGCACAAGAACCACAGGCAGTCACCGCCATTGTTCTCCATGTGCCCTGTTCCCACTACAACACACCAGAGCTCACCTGTAATCACTGCCAGTCACTGCAAATGAAACTCATATGTGGCACATGAACTTTTTTTTTTTATTATTGACATTTTGTGATCTGAATTTTGTAACACTTAAATAAAACAAATGTAAACTGTGCAAAGTGCAGAAACATCGCAAATCACCGACCGAGCCCCACCAGCAGCCCGGACACAGCGGACACTAGCCGGCTCTGCTTTGTCCCTAATAGAACTTGGCACACACTGGGCCCCGGCACTCGGCATACATATGAACTTATGTCTGCGTTTTGTTTTGTTTTGACTAAAATGTTTTGTTTTTTTCTTTTTTAGATCATCTGCATTTGGGGAGCAGGTGGTGCAACTCCCGGAAAGTTCCTGCTCGGCCTTCGGGTTGTGACGTGTGATAACTCTGTGCTAGTTGCTCCAAACAGAGTGTTAGTGATCCCTTCCACAAATGTTAATATGACTGCGTAAGTACCATTTGGTTTTTAAAGACAATGGGGGGAATTTATCAAAACTGGAGCAGCTGTGCATTACAGCCAATCAGCTTCTCTCTTTCAAATCTTAAAGGTGCCCATACACCTGCCGATTATCTTTTGATAATCGGCAGGTGTATGGAAGGCGTGCGACCGTTTCTACTGTACGGTCGCACGTCTTTTGTCTTACGAGCATGTTTGAAAACCCGACGATAATCGTACGATTTTCCGCGAGTTTGTGGCGTGCTCGTAAGACAAATGCCGCTCGGGCCGGTGTGCGCAAGCGCATACTGCCCGCTCATCATTGCAGTCTGCGGGGCGGGCTTTGCGATGATCGCAAGTACGATCTGCCTGTCCAAGATAGGCAGATCGTATGTTTTTTTAATTACCTTACAACCATCGCAAGACAAACGTCTTGCGATGGTTGTAAAATGTATGGCCAGCTTAACTGAACAAACTGAAGAGAGCTGATTGGGCAGAATCTGGAGCAGTTGCCCATAGCAACCAATGTAAAGGCTGGTAACTTTCACATGAAGCTCTCTGTATAATAATTACCTGTATATTAAAAATCCAGATTAAAGCTGAACCCTGGGTACAAAGTTTTAATCAAAAAATATGTTCTTTTTGTTAATCAAAGCCGCATTTCAATGCTCAGTGCAGCTAACATCTGGTTGTAAGGTTGGGCACACACCTTACAACCATCGCAAGACTTTTGCGATGGTTGTAAGGTACTTAAAAAAACGTACGATCTGCCTATCTTGCATAGGCAGATGGTACTTGCGATCATCGCAAGCCACGCCCCCTGAGGGTCGGGCTTCCGATGACCGCAATGCCGAATGGGCAGTGTGCGCTTGCGCACACCGGCCCGTCCGGCTTTTATCTCACGAACATGCTACACACCCGCCGAACATCGGCGGGTTTGCAAACCTGTTCGTAAGTTTAAAGTCGTGCCACCTTACAGTAGTAGAGGTCGCACGGCTTCCACACACCTTACGATAATTGTACGATCGCCGGATTTCCCGCGATTATCGTACGATTATCGTAAGGTGTGTTGGGACCTTAAGACGGCACTGCCAGGCCACCGGTCTTGTAACTTCTCAAAGGTAGTGTAGTGCCAGCAGTAACGGCGTCATTACATTGCCAATCGCTATATTGCGCAATGCTGTGGCGGATCGGAATGACCCGGGGTTCAGGCTGGATGGGGGGGGGTGAAGCTTCTCTAGGTATCTGCCGGAACTTCCAATTGCCTGCTCTTCGTACCTGTCAGTAACTTGTGTCTTCGTTACATTGAATGTCACTAACACAGGCCAGTGTTAGTGACTTTTTTGTAACGTTATTTATATTGCTTCTTTCTGCGTCCAAATTTGTTATGGATTTCTTTTATAGGTCGACGGTCCGAGCGGTGATCAAGAATTTCTCCATTGCTTTCTTCTTCCCGGCATTTATTACATTGCTATTCTTCCAGCATAACAGAACAGCCTATGATATTGTAGCAGGTACCATCGTTGTAAAGAGGAACATGAGATGATGCTTTACTAGTCATTAGAACATTGGCTGGCCTACACACCACGGAGTTCCTCTGGAAACCTATTTATTAAGCTTTTTTTTGTAAAAAATCAGTTTTTAACTGTAAAAGGTGTTATTGAATGCAAGATAATCTTCATGGGGCCACTCGATGGCCATCTTCATTGTTGCTTCAAATTATCAGTATTGTCATTTGGAGGAAACGGCTCTGGATTCCGAGATACATATAGAAAGTGCTTTTGAAATGTGGACTTTCCATAGGTTTGTATAGACTGTATGAAGTATATTACTAAACCCTGCACAGTCTCAGGCTGAGGTATGAAACACTGAGACGTTGCCTATAGCAACATATGAGTTTCCTTGTCTCAGCTTACCAGTGGTGGTTGGACCAAATGCAGCCCAGCTCGTTGGGTATCTGTGCTTGGTATATTTTTTTTAAAGAGTATTCATAACAGTCTAAAGGAAAAGATACTTTACAATGGCCAAACATGTATACAGAATAGACGTTCCCCCAGTGAGTGAGTGAATGAAATGCCACAGTGTCCAATCAAAACAGATTACTGCTGAATTACATAGAAGTAACTATTTATAGTAAATAATGTCTATTAAAGCACAGTTCCGGCACCCCAAAACCACCCCCATGTGTGTGTTTCTTTAAGATGTCTTCATGCCAGTTACATGACACTATAAGATAAAATGATACCACTATAGTGTGTAACGATTACACATCAACCGATATGGTTGATAACCTATAAGCATATGTGTAAGAATACCACCTCCTATGTGGAGCAATGAGGTGGAAAAGGAAGTTATACTCCAACCAAAATGAGATAATTAATCAGCCGGATGGCTTACTTTATTGATTAGAAAAATATAATTTATACATTTAGGAGAGTATGAGCACAGCAGACACCGTGACACATGACACGTAAGATCCTCTTCTTCAGAGCTGATCCAGAGAGTGTTGTGTCACCCACTGCATACTGTAAGTACAGGACACCTATGACATGTGATGTAACCCAGAAGAGAGCTAGTGCTGGTCCATGGAGCAGTGAGTCTGTGGGGGCAGCGTTAGAGAGGAGGGGGAGTGATGCAGCAAGAGCGTTTACATTGTTAGATGAAGCTTAACTCCACTGAGCAAGGTGCGGAGTCTCTGCATAACACTCCAGATACATATTACATACATACAGGTGAAACTCGAATAATTAGAGCTTTAGAATAAGTGCTGCAAAAGGGGCCCAAACCAAGTACGGAGTACATATGCATGCTTGTACTTTTCAGAGGTCCGATATTGTTCTATGTACAATCCTTGTTTTATTGATTGCATGTAATCATCTACTTTTTTGAGGTTGTGGATTTGTGGTTCTTGGGGTTTTCATGAGCTGTAAGCCATAATCATCACAATTATGACAAATCACGGCTTGAAATATCTTGCTTTGCATGTAATGAGTCTATCTCATATATTAGTTTCACCTTTTAAGTTGCATTAATAAAAATAAATGAACTTTGCACGATATTCTAATTATTCGAGTTTCACCTGTGTCCTACTGATACAAACTCCAAGCTGTCCTATTAGATTCACTTGTGTCCCAGCCAGGAATAAAAGATAAGCCATGCAGTCCTATTTAATATAGCAACACCCCATCAGAACCCCAATTACCTTTCAGTTACACTGGGGTTCTGGGCTTAGCACTTCAGCTTTTCTCTTTGCACTGATTCCCGTCTATATACGTATATTTAATAATGGTTATATTGGGACAATTGAACTAGATCAAACTGTATACTGCATGCAGAGTCTTTGTGGGTGTGAGATGGCAGCCAGCGAATGGGTGGACTGCAGTATTTAGCCTCCAATGACCGCTAAAGTGTGTTTTGGCAAAGTTAAAAAAATGAACCCACATACACTTTACTACTTATTTGCAAATCAGACACGTTTCCCCCAAGTTTTCCCTCTTTACCAATGCTGGAAAGTCCCTGTTGATGTGCCAGACATTGAGTGAGCTCCTAATGTTCTGTTATTAGCTGACACTGAAATCTCACGCAGTGTTGTCACTTCTCCTCTGCAGGAATACAGGATGTTGGGTGCTTACTGGATTTCTGAAAAATAAACAGGCATTTTTCTTTTCTTGCAGCATTTTTAGAGAGACAAACATAGTGAAATCGGATGTGTCCTCTACCCATTCCCTTTGCTTTAGTTTCCATCAATAAGTCCACTGTCCTTTTTAGTTTAAGGGCCTATTCACACTGGTCCCATGAGTTCATCGCACAACACGCCTACTGTGCGTTAACAGCATGGGAGGTGCATTGTGCTGCTATTCATTTGAATGGCACCTCAAACGCCCCTCCTGTAATACGATCGATCGCAATACCGTGCTTTGTAATGAAAGAAAAGTAGTGCGATGAATGCATCGGGCCAGTGTGAATGGACCCTAAAGGTATCGCAATTGCACACTCCTGCATGAATATTGAAACCAGCCGTCACAGATGTAACAAAGTCTTTTACACTTATGAAATCACTTCCTGATCATATGTTTCAGACCCAGAACAAGGATTTCCTGTAGGTAGCTGAGGTTTTTTCCTTTTTGAATCAGCTTATCACAATAATAATTTGAATGGCAATTCAGGAGGTAGAAATGATAGTTCTTCATGGTCACAGGTGACCTGAGTTACATATAACTTTAGAACCAAGCGTTACAGTTCAGATTTCTGCAGATCTGCATGTCATTGCATCAGACTGTCACACAGATTATGTAACTGGCTGAAATCTTGTACCGCTACTTCCTATAATCATATCCCTGGAGGTTATTGTCTAAATAAAACACATTGTCACAACAAAGTTCCCTTTGATACATGTCACACAAGAAATATTGAACATTTTCTACAGTGTCAATAGAAATGTACGTATTTCTAATACTACACAGTGGAGCAGACAAAAACCTGAAGCTGATTGGTTGCTGTGCAAATCTGCTCCAATCTCTCATTTTCAAATCGTACCTGAGCAAACTGAAGAGAGATTCTGATTGGTTACAACGGGCAACTGCTCCAGTTTTGATACATTCCCCCTAATGTCATTTGCTGGCTGTGTGATGTTTTTCCAGTACGCACCCCTGATACACAGTGAATGTGTAATGGTCCCCACTCTCCTTTACTGCTGCCAGTCATGAGCAGAGAAAGGGCAGAGTGCCAGCTCTACACCGAGCATCTTTGTACATGAATCGTCAGCATTTCTCCCTGTGCTTCTATAGTAATACATCAGGTCTGTTATTGGGTATCATTGCTCTGTGTGCAGTTCCTACACAGATGCATGGAAGGCAGGTTTTCATTTGTAAAAAGGCCGCATTATTACAAACATTTCAGCTTTCTAACCAAGTTAATGTAAGACCAGTGAAAGAACTGTGTGTGTCAGTGTTGTTACTGTGCTTGTACAGGATATTGAAGCCTCGGGCCAATGGAAACGATGAGCCCTTGTTTATTACCCTGCCTACAGGGGATGCTCACACAGACTGCACTGGAGGAGATTGATGAAAAACACAAACATTGGAATTTTGGCCCGTTGCAACAAATGGGGTATCAAACGCTAAACTTTGTCTAAAACATATCAATAGTAAAACGATGAGGTCTAAACATTTAGTCCCTGGGGACGGGGGAGGGCAAATCGAATACAGAACTTCAATTGTGTGTTTACAACAGAAAATGGTGGCGTTCAAGTCCATAATAGGAATGGTCGCACCACAACCTCAAACCTCTATGGCTTCAAACTGATAATGTCCAGAAACAGACCAAATAAAAGGTGATTAAAGCACACAGAGCCGATGACCTAAACCTACGTGTCCTCAGAGTGACGCACTGTTCTTGTGACACTATTGCTTCTGATTTTTACAGATGCTTTATTTACTGGCTTGGTACCAAAAGACCGATCCTTTTTTTAAATAGAAGCTCCACATTGGCCTTGTGTCAAAGTCTTTCCCAAATAGCTACAAACCTTTAATGGACTGGCAAAAGGTCATGGGGGTTCCTATATTTACAAACGGATCAAAGTCTTTATCAAACGCGAGTATCTTTCCCAAAATAGAAGTGGAGCCCACAGGTCTGTAGTTACTTGGTAAAGGACCACATAGATGAGTTTTTACCGGAAAATATAAAGGATAGTGAACATGTATTCACAAAAGACTGGAATTGTCAAACACATCTACTTTCTTTTTAGACAAAGCAGCGGCTGTGGATAGAGTATACTTGGACTTTACCAAAGCATTTGACAGTTCCATGCATAAAAACCTGAAGTTTTAGGACAGGGATGGCCAAACTCCAGCCCTCCAGCTGTGGTGAAACTACAAATCCCATGAAGCATCTCTCTCCGGGAGTCCTGTCTGTGAGAATCTTGCAAAGTCTCATGGCATTCGTAGTTCCACCACAGCTGGAGGGCCGCAGTTTGGCCATCCCTAGTTTAGGATCACTTTAAGGTCTGCAGACTAAGAAATTTCAGTCTGTAAATGAATAGAAAACAATGATAGACCGTGACTAAGTGGTGTACCTCAGGGGTCAGTGTTGGGACTCTTGTCTTTTAACCAATTTTTTAACGCTATAGCGTTGGGGATTAAAGTACCATTTCTGTGTTTGGAGATGACCCCAGGCCATGTAGTGCAATGAAGTCCTTACAAGCAGACCTAATTGCACTGTTTGGATAGACATCTATATGACAAATGAAGATTAATGTTGATACATGCATTTGTGGACTAAAAACATGAATGGTAGACCATAGACTTCATAATAGCATGTGATGCCGAGCAGAAACTTTCTTATATTAACCTCCCTGGCGGTCTGATTATGTCAGTATTTTTTTCACTTTTGAATTTCCCGCCGCTTCCGCCCCCCTGCGATGCCTTGCAAGCCCCCCCATGTGATAACAATTTAAAAAAATATAAAAAAAGTTTTAAAAATTATTAAATAAGTGTAAAAACAAACAAAAAAACCTGTAAGTCCCCCATGCAAACACGCGTCAGGTGCACGTACTGATGAAAAAGAGCGCAGTACACGTTGGGTATTGACGCGCACACCAGAATGAGAGCAATAATTTTAGGGCCAATATTTACACGTATTCCTGAGCTGATGACCTGTAGGGGCTTTTAAAGCGTCGTCTATGGACTTTTTGAGATACTGAATTTTGTCAGTTTCACGGACGCACAATTTTTAACCTGCGATGTTGGTTATCTATTTACTTGCTGTAAACTCATCTTTTATAAAAATGGGTATTTTGTGGTTTTGGGCATATAAGTGCATTTTTCACTAAATTTTGGGGTTTGATAAGGAGTTGCACTGATATTGTGCAACATAAGAATTTGCAACTGCCACAATTTTATTCTATAGGGTCTCAGCTTGCAGAAAATATGTTTGGGGGTTTTACGGATTTTTAGGCATAAAATGTGGATTATATCATGTAAACAAAAAATGAAAAAAAGGATGTTGATCCAGAAAATATTAGAATACCACGAGGGGCCAGGAATTCATTGTTTTCCCCATTGAAGCAAATTAAGCCATGATTTATAAGGTTGTATGCCTTCATCTGGAACAACGAACGCTATAGGTTTCTGTCTATGGAGGTTTTCTTTTTATTTATCTTGTTTTCTCTAAAAGTGAAACTTAATGGTCCCCTTTTCAACCCGATTAACTCGGTCACTGTAACAGACATGATGTCATTGATTACCATGAGAACAGAGTTTATACCTGAAAGAATGCTGGATGTTGGCAGAAACGTTCTTTCTCAGAAACAGAGGATAGTCAGACTTCCCACACAGGGTTACTTTCCTCCCCCCCAGACAAGCCAGCTCCAAGACACAAAAACCAGGATCTCTCTCTCAGCTTTGTCCCCATGTACACCGGTGATGCACAGAAAAATATGGATTCCCAACATACAGGATCTAGTCCAATTCCAGGGATTGACTTGGCACAGTGTAGAGAGAGAGAGAGAAAAAAAAAAAGTAAGTGGATCCTCCCTGTAAAATGAAATTCAGTAGAGACCATTGTTTGAAAGGGTCATTACAATCAAAGGCTATTTCCAGGTTAAAGAAAAACCTACAGCCCATGCATCACCGTGCACACAGACCAGTGCTTCATATCAGTCCTATTAAACATGTGCGTGTTTACCGCCGCTACATGAATCCTTGCCACCAGTCCATGCGCTAAGCTATGCCTTGCCTATTACATCACCACGGACTTCATCCTGACGGTTTATCAGGACTATTCAGAAGAGCTAACCTGTGTGCGCAAGAACACATGGGTATTTATAATATATCCGTTTTGGTCAGCACAGCAAAGTAAGCAATGTTCCAATAGAGTAGAAATACACGGAGGATCACCTGCCCCTTGAATAGGAGAAGTGCCGTAGACTTAAAGGGGTTCTAAAGCCTCAGTTTTTTGCCTAGATCTACTACTATCAAGCAGTAACTATATGCAAAAAGTTCATTAAAAAAACGATTTAACAGCGGTTTAAACTTACCTCGCTTTCGTTGCGTGCTCCCGTCCGAGAAAACGAAACTGCTCCGGTGGCCACAAAGCATCTTGGGGCGGGCGCAGTTCGGATTCTCGGCCAGGAGACGAGCAGAGAGGCAAGGTAAGTCTATGGACGCGTGCACCCGCATGCAGACACCGTGGGACAGGAAGTGCCAGCAAGCAGAGAGGAGTCAGCGCTGGAACGGAGAGCCGCCGCACCGCTGGAGGGACAGATGAAAACATCAGGAAAGACGATCGGATTAAGAGACATAATTTAAGGTAAGTGCTAACATTAACATTGGGGGAAGGGAAAAAATATCCTTTAATGTCACTTTAATTAGATGTGGACAAATATTTGCAAACAACAAATGGCAGAGTTCATTCATGTGCATGGTTCTTCATTGCACAGATATGGTCTTTTGAGGTCTCCTTGTAACACACATTTCACCGAGTACACAGTGGATTTGGAAGTGAACTGACACAATTGTTGGATGTGTGCACTATCATCTTTGTTGACTAAGTGGCATACAACTGATTAATTCATTTTGAATTCATTATTCAATACCGGCAATGTAAAATTAAAGAGCAAGATAAAATATATAGCTCTGCATCCATATGACATGCAGTTTCTTTATAGTCCATAGTGAGTTATTCACCTCCTGGCTGACAACATCATTTATAGATTAACTACATAAGTGGAAAAGGTTTGGCATATTTGTCTTTTTGCAATACCACCACAAATACTGGCCAGTGTTATTCCCTGACTTGCACTTTTCATAGATTTTTATTTTTTTATTTTTAAAAAGAGAGCCTCCTCTTTTGGCATACAATGCTCCAGTAAGCAGCTTGTGCATGGCGATTTCACCTCACAAAAATAGTTAGTGCTGGGTAGGACCGTGGCGCACTGAAAGTGGCAGTTGCTGTAACATCAGACAAGTGACTTGTGGGAGTCTGCTGTTGATTTAAGCATTTGTGACAGTAGCAGCCCGGTTTCTTCTGAAAAAGGGTCACCTATTGTCTGGGTGTCATTAGAATAATCTTCTTTACTTATCATTCTATTTGTCAGGTAAATGTAGGTCGTACAATACATATATAAACAAACAGCTTTTGCTCAAACTAGCTATTGATTATATACTGTATGTATAGCATTTCTGTATAATACATCTAGTTAAACGCACATGTACTTTAAAGGTGGGCTAGTCCAGTTTCATTTTAACATGAATTGTAACCTTTGCTATATGATTTTTGAAGATTTTAAATGTAATCTTCCCTTACAACATCCAGACTTTGTAAAAAAAAAAAAAAAAAAAAAAAAATTTTTTTAAAAAACAGAAAGAAAGAAAAAAAAAAAAAAAACATTTTCTGAAAGCACAGGACAGAATGAATAAAAAGAAGATGGTTGCTACCAATTTTGAATTCCATTATATTTGCACATAAGGTTTATCAGAATGATTTTTTTTTTCCAATAAACACACTAAAATCACTATTGGCACACAAAAACACCACAACTGGCAAAATTCCTAATAAATCTAACAACTAAATTTGATTTGAATTAATATTTGAAAATATAACATTTTGATTTTTGAAATTGAGGCAGGTAGTGAGGATCAGAGGGGATACTGCTCTGTAGCCGCGCATAGATCTGGAACATGTGGCTGTACCGGGTGGGAGGATTTGACAGGTGCAACAGGATCAGGGAGGAGTCTTTTTTTTTTTTAACTGGCTTGTCATTCACTGATCACAGATTATAATGTATGCAGCAGAGTCAACTGATACTATTCTGCTATTGCTGAAGAGACCATGACATTATAGCAGAAGGGAGAATATAGCCGACATAAGGTACACTGACCTGGCTAAATGTGATTTGTACATTTCTGTTCCACCGTATGCCTTACAGTAGGGATGTCCCGATACCGATGCTAGCATCGGAATCGGGCCCGATACACTTACAGTGAGAGGGTTAAGGTGTGCAAGGAACAAACCTATTTGTGACAAGGCTCTGGACCTAGAGAGCGCTCCGCAGCTAACGCATTACACGAGGCGCTGCAAAGCACCATACACCACCACAGGGACCGCAGGTCACATTCCAGGCTAGCCCCACAATCTTGGATTAGCACAGTCTGGATACGGCCTCAAAAGTGTGGCTAAAGAAACACTGACCCACATGGCTGCATAAAGACGCTCAGCAGCATGCAGATGAAGTCCATTGACGCATAAAAAAGAAAATACTTCATATATTGTGTAGAAAATAAATTAGCAATATCTAGCTGGCCCATGGCTTTTTTTGCCAGTGTCCAAGTCCTTCTGTAGATAGCAGGATTACCCAACCATCCCAGAATAACTGAACCCAGTGTTCCGGCCCAGGGGTAAATGGAACAATACATGCTATAGTCAGAGTAAAGGGGAGATGACACTTAAAAACAACAGGTTTTCCAGATCTTTGGGCACTGACAATTTTAAGTGAGGCTCTTTTTAGCATTCGCTGAGGGCCCATTCACACCACATCCAGATCATCTCCAGACCAGACTGTTCACACCAGTGCAGTCCGTTCCAGATGAGAGCAGAAAAATAATGTATGTCCATTTTGTATGGTCTGGAAGGCACTGGAACTGCGGGCAGGTTCACACCATTTTCCGGACCAGATCTGGCAAATGGTGTGAACCTGTCCTGAAGGAAAGCTAGGGGAAACGAGGAGCACTAATGTTGAAGTAAAACAGGAGTTGTAGGAGTCCCATATCCCTGGGAAAATTAGGCCTGTATTCAAAATAAAAATGGCAGAAAATCGAAGTTTAAGCAAACTTGTAGGACCATAAGTTCCTATAAAAGAGATAGGAGTAAGGAGAGAGAAGTACTACAAGGAGGGAGCTGAAACTGAGTTGCCAAGTGACAGCCAAGAAACCTTAAGAATTTAGAGAAGATCTGTAAAGAGTGGACCAAAATCCCTCGTGAGATGTGTGCACACCTGGTAACCAACTACAAGAAACGTCTTACCTCTGTGCTTGCCAACAAGGGATTCTCCACCAAGATCCAAGTTATGTTTTGCTTGGGGATCAAATACTTATTTTACTCACTGAACTGCAACTCAATTTATAACATTTGTATCATGTGTTTTTCCGGATGTTTGGTTGATATGCTGTCATTTAAAATACACCCATGATAAAAATTATAGACCTTTCATTTCTTTGTAAGTGGGCAAATGTACAAAATCTGCAGGGGATCAAATATTTATTTTCCTCACTGTATTGTTCCAGTATTTTCACGCAGACTAACAAATCAGAAGTGGATAGAGGCCTAGTAGACACAGAGGAAATATGACACACTGGAAGCAAAATCTACAGTCCAGCAGAGAGTAGGCACGGCCTCCAAAACTAACGCTGAGCACACACCAATCCCGATAACTTACAGACCAGCCCCAACAGTATATAAACATCTACAGAGTATCAGTTATCGATAGTACTGGTAGAAAAGAAAATCATAGAAATACATTTTCTTCAGCAAACCTCCTAGGACACTAAGCTGCAAAGTTTTACTTTTTGGGGGGAGAAGGTTAGATACATAAGAAAAAGTGTAACGGGGAAAGACAAAAACCTTCAATATGATAACAATTTACTTTCAGGCATATGTCAAGATCAGAATAAGGATGTGCACAACATTAACATTGGTAGAGTTAAAACAAGTCATATTTTATCATTTTATTGATGGCATTTATCCAATGGTTTTACATGTTAAACTGTTATACTGTAATAAACATGGCTTTAATATTAAACTTACTAATTATCCAAAGTCACCACAGTCCATTTGAGTAAATATAAAAATATATACTTAATACTTTGTACAATACTGGTTTTTGGTCCAAACAAAAATGGATCAGAAAAGCCAATAACCTAATACCTTAAAGAATCTCCAATTTTCTTTAAAGACTATTTGAATGGAATTAGGCAACTTTGAATAATGAGATTTACATACAATAAAATTTGAGACATTTCTAAACAAAAACGAAAAAAAAAAAAAATTGCTGCAACACAAAATTAAAATTTCATTCAAGTTCACAGATTTAGGTTATGTTGAAAGGTATGCAGAAAAAAAAAAAAAAATTATATTTACATGAATATCAAAGGAAAAATAAAGGCGAAGTAGAATGGAAATAGAAAAAGGGGAGAAAAGCCTATCTTAGAAGAACTACATATCTAACAAGTCCAGAGCAAAGGACCATCCTTGACTCAATCTTTTCGCTATCAGAAAGGTTTTGGTGCACAGTACACTCAAAATCACACATACATCAGCACAACGAGGCATAGAAATCACTCATTTCCCTCATCCTCTACACTATACAGAATTCCTCCCTTGTAATTACAATTTCAAAGCGTCGGTAAAATAGTGGTGCAGATGAAAAAAGGTACGTATTGTACAAAAGCCATTCGCTGTGCGCGCTATATTTGCTTATATAGCCAGATCATGCCAAGTCAGGTACTTTAAAAGGTGACAGATTTGAGTAATAAATTTCACGTCACCAAATGTGTTTTTTGAACTGGGAGAAAAGAAAGGGTTAGGTGGTACTTTCAGATTGTATTGTCCTTGAATAGATCTGACTTCAACTAAACACAGCATGAGGTACACTCCAGTATTTGCACAATGCAGGACACCATCTCTCAGAAGCAGCTGATAGCTCAAATGTATCAGTTTTCTATTTTCTTCGTCTAGCAGTCTTAATTTTTCGATTAGAAATTGAAGATGGGGTTAATGTCTTTCCATTACTTCTGTGAAGAGAGAGAGAATATAAGCCAGCAATACTAAAGATTAATACTGTGCAAAATTATTACACCACTTGGGGACAACAAAAACAAGAATAGTGTGCCACACTAAATTAAACATAATGGAGACGGGCAGCAATTATAAACAGTTGTAAGTGCGGGCCTTTCCTGGCCAAGAACATAGCAGAATAAATCCTTAAAGTAGAACTATGGGGTTACGGCTTTTCCCCATAGTTCTCCTTAGAGTAACGGGAGGACACAAACTAGCGTCCTCCCGTCACCTTAGGCTCAGTATACAGCGAGCTGCTGCTCATGGTATACTGAGACGCCGCAGCTGAAGCGGATCCCGACAATTGTGCCAGGTTCCGCCCATCCACATGACTGACAGCTGGCTCTGCCTATCTAGAGGCAGAGCCAGCTGTACCTGCCCCCTACCCGGCCGTTCCGCCATACAGCGCAGGCGGATCGGAGCGGGGAATCCAGCCCCTCCCCTGGCACGGCAGAGAACTGTGACAGGATCGAGAGGTGAACGAACGCCGGTATGTGTTCGCTCACCTCCTGATCTACTGAGCCGACCTGTGACAGTCTCATTGTCACAGGTCGGCTAGAACTAGGAGGTGAGTGAAAAGCACTCACCTCATAGTTCTCCTTTAACCTGACCCCAACACAGTGCAATCCTTAAAACAGCTATTACCACCATCCCCATGTTGCCCCACACTTTAGTTTGAATGATCCATATGGACGATTCCATATGTGCAACTAGATTTCTGCATCTAAAAAAGAAGTTTAGAACAAGGCTTGCGATTCCAACTGTAGGGCAAAAAGTTAGCCAAAGGCAGCCTTTCTGGAGGAGGCAGTCACAGCAGTGCAAGCTGCCCTACCCAGAATGTGAGCAAATGGCACAGAGCCATGCTGATAGCTAGCACTTTAGTGGACCTTGAAAGAAGAGTCTCAAATAGAGCTTATAAAAACTAGAAACCATGATAGGGAAATGATTCTTTATCAGTCTTGAACGAGAAGCCTTTGCTCACCACCTCAGAGCTACACTACTTGGGTATTTCTTTGCTTCCTCTATTTCGGTCCCCTCTACTATATCATTAATCTCCAGATATAAACACAATAAATGGCTTGTTCTCTATACCTTAGAAGGACAAGTTAAGAGTGTGATCCAATAGTGGAAGGAACATTTGCGAGATTCTATAAATCTCACTTCTAAGTTCACTATATTAGAAGAGTGAAAAAAATAGTCATTTCTTTTGTGTTAATTGAGGGGCACATTGAGTTATACTGCCACCTACAGGAGTATTGGGACACAGGCAAACGGAAGGGCATCCCAGGATAACCACCCGTTATCAGCATATCTGGGTTTTTTTTTGCAAGTGTTCTAGAAGGATGGGCGTCTTTTCTTCAGCTCAGTTGTGTAAAAGATGAACCTATTTTTGCCAGCACCATTTTACTTTCATGTTCTTTCATCAAGACTCCCCACCATCGCTGCTAGAGTTGGTCTGATTGCAGCTATGTAACGCAGCCGCCCTGAGCCCGACTTTTGGAGTGCAGCATCTGTACTCCGTAGGAGTAGTTTGGAAGTGACCTTCAGGCACTGGGTTTAATTGTAAGGTGCTTTCCAGGTCCCATTGGTAACAAATTAGCCACAGAGCGCTCAACAGGTCCCAAGCCCTGGGCATTGCCTCAGTGCTTGCCCTGTCTCTGAAGATCCAATCTATGAGAAGGCTTACTGGGCAGAGGCTACCTCATTTTCTCTGATAGCACGGTACGTTTTTAAAAATGTCCCTACTTTTGGGGAACCTCTAAATTGTCCTTACTTATTGGAGGTGGGAAGTACCCTGTTTCCCCGGAAATAAGACCTACCCCGAAAGTAAGACCTAGCACTATTTTTCAAGATTCCTGTAATAGAAGACCTACCCCAAAAACAAGACCTAGTTGGGTGGTAGCAGGTGAGGGGGAACTTGAAGAGCAGGAGAGATGGTATCAGCCTGCAGGGACATACTTTATTAAGGGGATGACTGGAGACTCCCTCTGGCCAGCGCAGTGACAGGGAGCTCTCCAGTACCATACTTCACCAACTGCTGTCCCCCTGAAGGCACTGCTTAATGTAATGGTACGGTACTGTAATGTGTACCGGTAAAAGGAGGCCAGTGCTGTAGAAAGCAAGGCTGCGGCGGCGGAGGGAGCAGAGTCGCATTAGCCGATACTTCCCCACTCCAGAGCTACCATGCAAGGGACAACCTGGTCCCCAGTTATAGAAGAAAATCGGTCTGCCACAATGAGGGGGGGGGAGTAACTAAACCGAACAATTTAAGTAAATGGTAGCTCCTGGTGATTAGCCCAACTGGCCTATTCACAGTGTACTCAATGCCAGCGGTTCTGAACTCGGAAAGCACTCCACAGCCAACCTTTTCTAGAACAGAGTCCAAAAAGCATCTCATGTGGAACCCATAACATGGAAGCCATCAGGACCCAGATGTAGTACTCCAATAGCCAGTTTGAGGGCAACCTCAACGCTGCAAACAGACCGCTCCAGCAGTAATGTAGAGAAGAATCTGGACGAAAAAAAATGTGTGCGAAAAGTATCGTCCGAAAGTGCCTTTTTTTGGCCAAAATCCCTGGTTTCTCTCCATCCCGCTGGGCGCTGCTGTGTCCCAGCAGGGAGGAGAGAAACAGTCACAGGAGACTGAGCGGTACGGTAGGAGAGCGCTGTGAATGGCCGGCGTCTGTCCTCCCCGCACCGCTCAGCCTCCTGTGACAGATCAGGAGAGCGTTGTGTGTGGGCGGAGACAGCTCTCAATGCTGTCACAGGAGGCGGGCTGACAGTGCGGGGGAGGAGTCAGTTTTCAGATAGAGCTCTTCTCCCCACACCGCTCGCTCAGCCTCTTGTGACAGCTGATCCAGGATAGAGAGCAGGTACAAACACAATTATTGATCGCTGAGCGTTTGTACTGTAAATAACTGGAGGACAGAGTATGTTTACTGTGTCCTCAATCATGAATGAATGGGAAGTGATCTACATCACTTCCTATTCATTCATGATTGTGGATACAGTAAACATACTATGACCTCAAGTTATGAACAGGAACACTCGGTATAGAGGCTTCCTATTAATTTAGAACATGGGCTGCAGAAAGATTGCGGACTCTGTGTCCTCAATCTCTTTCTATTTTAAAAAGGGAAATATCAGGGGTCTGTTTAGACCCCTAATATTTCCCCAAAGCCCACACACTGAAGACATCCATCCTAGGATTCTGCCAAAAAACAGACATGCTGGTAGTGGGGGAGGTTATCCTGGGCTGTCCTACAGGCTAGCTTTTTTTAAATTTATGCCAGTATCCAACCCTCTTGTAAGCGGAAGTGTAACCTGAAGGTTAAAGACTTTGTTTCCCTCAATTGACAAGAAACAGTATTGTACATACCCTGAAGATGAATTTCAAATTGGAAATATACTGCTTAAAGTAAATTATGCTTACCCCATATTAAAGGATGGAGTCTGATTAAATGCAAAACTAGAATTGCCAGGCTGTGCCGGGTTAGCACCAGAATTTGAACCAAAAGTAAATACTCCTGTTGAGCTTGCACCACCAAAGTTGAAGTTTGCACCTCCAAACTGAAAAGAACCACCTGAAAACAAAAATATTTATTTGTTACAACCCTGTTGTACAAGAACATAGGACAGGAATCACATTTGGAAATCACATTTACAAATCATGAGTAGAAAATTGTAACCAAATCAAAATAAAAATAGTCATCGTCCCAAAAAGTTTCAGTTAAGTACTGTAATACAATGAAATTGAAGCTCACCTGAATAGACCCATCAAAGCTTTCAAATCAAGGCGTTCAAGCTGACCCCAACTATAGTTGGCTTCATAAATACCTGTTTCACCCAGTTGTTATACATGTATTGGTGACTGCATAAGTGCATCGTTGCACTGTCAGTAAGTGCCAAATCACAGGTAGATGCATTGTAGGCGAGTGCAGAAAAACAAACTGTCGTGTTGTCGATAGAAGTGCACAATGTTGCAGTGTCAGCGAGTGAAGACATGCATGTTGTTGAAGTGTCTATGAATAAGGAAGTGCACACTACTGGGATATTAGCAAGTGTAAAAGTGTGCATTGGAACTGATAGTCTGTGGTAATGCAGAGGTGTGCGGACATGCAGTGCCAAATAGTGCAGAAATACGTGGGGGTGTGGTGTTGGCGAATGCATAAGTGTGTGGAGCTGCATTGTTGACGAGTGGAGAACTGCATGCTGCTTAAAGTGCAAAAATGGGCATAGATGTGGAGTCAGCCAAAGCAGATGTGAGCACAGCGTGTTATCTGTCAGTGCAGAAATGTGTGGCGGTGCAGTATCAGCTGGTGCAGATGTGCGCTGCAGTGCATTGTAGGCAAGTGGGGCCTTGCATCCTGCTAAAGTGTGATGTCAAATGGCTCAATGCACATAAACATTTAGCAAAGTATGCATCTTTAGAATCTAGATGAATGTTTTGCTAAATGTTAATGAGCATTGAAGCCATTTGGCTAGATGCACACTCTGCTTCTGAAGCCAGGAGAAGTGGCAACCCTACTGACCAGTCTTTCCCCCCTTTGAAGCCATGGCCATCACACCTTGCCTCTCACCTGCCAAAAGGGGGGAAAGAGCTTTAAGTTAAAAAAAAATTAAAATAAAAAAACAAGTGCCGCGGGCAGGGCCTGATGTTTGGCTGTGGGTGAAGCATATTTATTGCCGTCCATTCCATGTAAAGGCCAGTGGAATACTCAACTGCACACTTGTGGACATAAGTAGGTGAAAGCAATCCTCGCCATTGCTATGGAACTCTTTCACTTTAGCAGAATGCCTGGGTGAGCAGAAGCTGTCCCCATCACTTGCTGGGTCTTTTATCTAATTATAGGACGCGTAAGTGGACAGTATTTAAAATGAAGGGGGTAATCTGTGTAGTGTTTAATTGAAACTGTACAAAGCAATGTACACACTCACGATTTAAGCTTGGTTTAATTATGTATTGAAAGCTTTGCTGGGTCTGTTCATGTGGTCTCTCAAAAAGTCCTATTTGGCACAATGCTAGGCTTAAATATTCAAAAATATATAATTTTTTTTTTTTTTTCCGATTTGGATAGAGTGGTGCAGGGAAAGAACCACAGTCAAGTTTTGAAATGCCATTTTATCCCACGTAAGCAGATTTACGCTTCAATTGACCGGATCAATATCCATGGGAATAAAGGGGTAAATACTTTTGTTGGCACCCGAACAGAAATAGAGGGGAAATCTTCCAATAGGGACAATTGTTCCAATGCTAACTCTAAAAAGGGGATTTTCTTTACATTGGAAAGAGATCCTCTCGCTTCCTGTTAAGTCCCAATGAGAAACCGATGGCAAAAAAATGCTGACAGCAGCTTTAACTCTCACCTACTCAAAGCAAATTGGAAAAAAAAGCAGCTTTGATCTCAAGGAGTTCTGGTGATAAATGGTCCAGCTTTCTCAACCAGCCCACAGTTGGACAAAATGTAAAAGGTGAAAAGAGGTGCCGGCCACAACAACTGAGGTGAATCGAAAAGGAAGACTAGAACTGCAATGGCCAGATCAACTAAGGTGTTTCCAAAAGGAAGACCGGTATTGTTGAATCCATATTAACAGAAGTCAATCTATCTCTGAAAGGAAAAACAGAATTGTGATGGCTAGATCGACTAAGGTGCTTCCAAAAAAGACTGGAATATGATTTGGCATAAAAACCACCTATTTTTGCTTACTTCATGTCTGTAAAGGTGACGGCTAAGACTGTACTAAGCTAAGACAGACTGCTAAGACTGGAATACAAGCATTATGGAGTATGCAAATAACTTCAATATAGAGGATGTTTTCTCTGTATATAGAAGGTAACACTAGTATTCACAAGCCACTATTATCAGGTTAACTAGGGTTCTTCCAAATCATTTTTAAACACGACAATCATGTGTACGATATTTTGTAAATGAGCCTAGACTATTACAACTGAATACAAAGCCAACCATATTTAAAAAAAAAAAAACTTTCAAACTAGAATTCACATGCTTTCTACTCTTGCACCCTATGAATTAAAATTTGTATAAGATATAAGAGATTAAAAAGGTTATATATGGGACTTGAGTTAAAAAAATAAAAACAAAACTGCATTGCTGAAAAAGCGATGTGTAAGAGCTGCACTTCCACCCGAGTGGGCTTTATTATCAGAGAAATTCACATGTAGCTTCTGAAGAAAGGTTTTCTACATACCAGCAGGAGGAGCTGCATTGGCTCCAAAAGTAGGCTGTGTACTTTGCTGTCCAAAGCCTGGGGGCTGTACAGTGCTTGACATAGACCCAAAACTTGGGGCAGTCTGGGAACCAGAGGGAAAGCCAGACACAGGCGCACCAAAAGCTGGGGCATTAGTTTGGGCAACAGTTTTCCCAAAAGTTGGTACAGAAGTGGCAGCAGCCAGGCCAGGTGCAGCTGGTGCTGACTGATTTACGCCAAAGATGAATGGAGTTGAGCTGGTACCTGAAAAGACAGCACAGACAGAAAGAGATCCAAGATTAAGCAATATTACAGTATTTGAGTAAAATATAGTAACCGTTATTACAAAACTGATAAGCAGTGACATTTTCATAAATACCTACCAAACTGAAAAATATACCTAAAAAAAAGAAGTGTAATAAAGCCTCCACTCCCCAAAACATAGTATTATAGTAGCTTATCGCTCCTTCAATATTGTAGCTACATGAATCATTTTTTTGCCAGCCTCTATTTAACACCTCCCACTATCAGCAGGCATCCATCATGAGGATCCCCCAAAAGATGTGAGGGAAGCACATTAGACCATAAGTAAACATAGTCCTCGCTGATAGACAAATCAGTCTATCCACAGATCAACTTTCCCTCTGACAGAATGTTGCATGGAGGTGGTCTGGAGTGCAATTGGGACTGCTTGGAAAAAGGCTACCACCAGCCCCAGGTTGTTCATGCAAAGGCAAAGAATCGGATGACTCCTGGACTGAAGAGTACGAGTCTGGGAGCAGAGTGTGAAGCTTCTGGGTGGGAGGCACTCTGGCTTGAACTGTGTCTAGGATTAGACCCAGATATTCTATGTGATTAGACTGTTTCAGTGCTAATTTCTGAAGGTTCAGAATCTAACAAAACCTCTGCAGGGTCAGGACTACATGGTCTGCTGGAATTTGTGCTGACTGATAAAGGGAGACTGATAGCCTGGGTGGATTCCATGCGGAATTTCTTGGCCGAATGAGCTT